>NW_004524882.1:336974-338649 GCF_000260255.1 Octodon degus
GTCCCTGATGCGTTGCCGAGCTTGTTTTTTTTAAGTAGGTGCTTTAGACCACTGAGCCATCTCTCCAGCCAAGAAATTCTTTTTACCTACTGCCTCCGTAATGATTCATGTTACTCTAAAATTCTGTCATTCATTACTGTTTTCTAGTTGGATCTATTAGAATGAATTAAACTTACCTGAAACTTTACTTAAAATCAAACAGGATTTTTCTTCCCTAATCAGTTGTCTTGTCCAAACTTTTCAGATTTATTCTCCATTACAAGCCTCACATACACAGTCAAGTAAAGGTCTTGACATTTAAGAGATATTGTATGAACATATATTATATTATCAGGAAGGAAAAATTAGGAGGTCAGTATGACACACAGATGGGTAAACAAGAATGAATGGATTAAATGAGGAAATGCAGAAAGAATCAATATCCATAATTAAAGAGCTGTGCACATGTGAGGTGAAGGCATGAAGCACAGGGTTTGAGAGCTTGATTCTTTAGACACTGGGAAGTGCAGATAGGATTTCATAATCTTTTGAAGAATGTCTGTCTGGTTAGTTATAATAAAGAACTTAGCAATAAGCATCATTAAAAAGTTACCAGCATTGCATAACACTTAATTTATTGTCTTGGGTTTTATTATAGCGCTGTCGTAAAATTCAGTCTATTTAATTCAGTATTTTATTGTCCTAATTGATTGATTTAATAACCGTGTTCTATGCCCAGCTCTGCTAGGGTGTTGAGTAAGCTATAAAATCCTTTACAGAGCCTTACACATTTACTCCAGGGTGCATTATTTATAATTAAAATGTTTGATGGGCACTTATTATACACCTATGTCATCACTGGGATACACTGAAAAATAAGACACTGGTTATCTATCCCTACCCCAAACTCCCCTAGACTGGAAGGATTTACGAGGAAAGGTGTGTGTTTCCATTATATTTATATCCTAAAGCCTGAGAAATGGTAAACGGTGAATAAATGCGAAATAGTAAACAGTGAATAAATGTGAAATAGTAAACAGTGAATAAATGCTTTGCAAATTAGTGACCGAAAACTTCAATATGATAAATACTATGATTTAAATATGAACAGGGTGTTATAGGAAGTATATAAAGAATAAGTGTTTTATTGCCTGGCACAGTGTAGTTCAGAACATAGATATTCAATCTTTTACTAATTTTGGGGATGAATAAGTGAACCCCTCAGTAAGTACTCCATTATTTTCAGTATGATAAATAATAAAAGGGATTATTTTCAAATGATAACTATAGAATTATAGTGTTGATAAGTTAGTGTAGCATCAAAATGCGAAGTTCACTCATTCATTTAATTCATGTTCTTTTTTTTTTTTTTTTTTTTATACCGCACACTGCATGCCAAGCAGTGCTCTTAACGCCTGGGGTCAAATGATGAGCAAAATATGATCATTTAAGAATAAGTTAGCAATTAATTATCTGAAATTATATAAAAATTATTTCATTTGGAGAAATAAAAATAATCTCTTCTGATGACCTAGTTACTTAAAAATATTTGAAAACAGTTTAAGTATGGTTAAAGAGAGGGTTTGGTGGGCCGGGGAGATGACTCAGTAGAATAAGCGCTTGCCTGACAAGAGCAAGGGTCTGAGTTCACTCCCTGGTTCTGCCAGAGAGAGAGAGAGAGAGAGAGAGAGAGAGA
>NW_004524882.1:338877-367260 GCF_000260255.1 Octodon degus
AGAGAGAGAGAGAGAGAGAGAGAGAGAGAGAGAGAGAGAGAGAGAGAGAGAGAGAGAGAGAGAGAGAATGGTAGGTTGTTTTATACGCTCATTAATAACAGAATTATTTTACTATCAAATAACCCACAATGTCACATTTTAAAATTGAGTGGTTAGTGTGTGCATTTTCATGACTCCAAGGAATACATGCAATGTGTGACAACGTATATATAATTGTATCTTAGCAGCACCATGTAGAAGTTTTCACTATAGTGGGTAGCAATTTCTCCTCAACACTCACTGTTCTCCTCCCTGTAGTACCTGCACATTGTACCCATACAGGACCTGACTGGTCTTAGTTAATCAGGGAGCTTTCTCTCTTGGCCACAATGTTGAATTGGGTAATGAAGGAATATATGTAGCACCTATAATTTCTCTTCTTTCTTTCTTTTTTTTTTTTTTTTTTGGTGGAACCGGGGATTGAACTCAGGGCCTTGCGCTTGCCAGGGAAGCACTTATTCTACTGAGCCATCTTCCCGACCCCTTTATAATTTCTCTTGATCTCATCAAAGCCTTCACTGAGAATTAAACAACACAAGTACTCTCTTTCTCTTTCTTGCATAATATTGGGTGAGTCTGGGAGGCTAGTTATAGAAACAGCAATCCTTCCACAAGGAAGCAACCGGCCGGAAGGTAAAGCTGAGATACAGAGTCACAGAGAATGGAAGTCTGAATCCTGGGCACAGCACTCCAGAAATGGGCCACTCCAGTCTTTTTACTTATATGAACTGCTAAATTCTCTTCAGTGCCTTATGCAATCTACATGGTTATCCGTTTGATTGTTTCAATAGAAAATACACTAAATGTCACAAGGAGGTACTATACATAGATGTAGGCATTAATATATAAAGTTGAACCTCTGGATTTGTTATGCAGATATTTAATTACACATTAACTTTTATTGAAATGAGGAACTGGGAAAATTTTAGTTTAATATTGCATCTTCATAATACACAGAATGGTTTTATTACTTTCAGAGAAATCAATTATGAGCAACTGTACTGTACAAATTTTCAAATGTTAGAAATGATAAATAGTACTGATAATAAATTTATGATCCTTAACAAGTTAAAAATTATGATTCACAAAAGAATGTGAATTTAAAGTTGCCATTGATGAGTTTTAGTTGATCTAATTCATTCTGAATGTTTTCTGGCACGTGTTTTACCTGAATCACACAATCCAGATTGCTGTTTTTAGTCTGTAGACCATGAGCACAAGTATGCAGCCACTGCAACATAGTTTTAGCTTATTCTTTCTCTTTCATAGTTTCCCATTTGTTTATTCATTAGTCATTAAAGAGATGTTCACTTAACATTTTCTTTATGCTAAGCAGGAAGCTTAGGTACAAAGCACCCAAGAGAACAGCAACAAAAATATATTTGATGCACAGTGTTGAAAAGATTGCTGTCAAGATAACATAATAAAGTCCAATCTATTAGTGAGACCCCATAGACCCTGTAGACCCTGTACTAAACAAATAAAAAGATAACACAATAAACCTTAACTGCAAATTGCTTAAAGCGTGAGCAAATGGTATAACGAAAAGGATCAGAAACTGTTCTGATATAGTCATGGTCATTAAGAATTCTGTGAAGAAATGACCATTTAGTCTTACCGCTAATGGTGAACAGCAACTGCTATGGTTTGTGTCCGGATGTCCCCTCAAAGCAGAGCTTTTTTGGAGGTGGCTGAATCTCAAATGTGTTGATTTGCAGTGCAATGCTGGGATTAAGGGTAGTAAGATTAAGGGTGGATGATTACCAGGACAGTCCATGGACTGAGTTGGCATTGCCTAATCCTGGAAGACTGGATTCTGTATAAGGAACAGAAAGAGGTTTGCCTTTCTCTCTTTGCTCTCTCTTGTTGCTTTTGCATCTCCTGCCACCATGAGTGGCTGTCCCCCTGCCACGCTCCATCCTACCTTGTCACCGGTCGTTTATGGACTGAAACTTCTAAAAACTGTGAGCTATACTTTAACTTTAGGTGTGAGGTATTTTGTCCGAGCAATAAGAGAAAAGTAATGAAGATATCAACTAACCAGGTAAGGAATTATACTAGCAATGTTTAAGAAAATAACCCACTGTTCCAAGAACAAGAAATATCTTATTCAAGTACCTAACATGAGAAGAAGCAGAATTCATTTAAGAAGTGAAAGAAGGCCAGGATGAGAGTGGATGGAATAGTGGCACATCAGGCCGCAATCCAGATCCTGAATTCTAGTCTTTAGCTAAGAACAGTGAGCCACCGAACACCTGGGAGTAGGGAGTTACAGAATCAGATTTGAAGAATGGAGATGTTTGAGTGATTTCTTGAAATTATGGAGCTCCAAGAAACGGAACTAGTGGGTTTTCGAACTTAGTGATATAAAGAAAAACACAGCAACATAACAGCCATTGATAATTTCTTATTATCTTGTTTTAAAATTCTGTATCATTTTTATGAATATTTTTATGTCTTTAAAATAAAAAGACCATAGGTACTTGAATAAAGATAATTTTTAAAACCCTATATTTCACATATAGCACTTGAGAATTTATCTTAAAGGAGATTTTCATATCAGATATACAAAATAGTCCCAGGATAAGATGTTTAAAGGAATAAAAAGAAAAGGATAATAAAAAGAAATTATTACGTGTAAATAACATATAAAGATGTAAAAATAATGCACTAGGTTTGCTCAATTTCGTATGCTTGTATCGAGTAATCTGAACAAATCCTTTGACAATAACAATACGCAATGTAACAACCATTATTGACTTCCTATCTTGTTTTGAAATTCTGTATGGGGCTGGGGAGATAGTTCAGTAGAATAAGTGTTTGCTTGGCAAGTGTAAGGGCCTGAGTTCAATCCCCGGTTCTGCCAAAATAAATTAATTAAATTAAATTAAATTAAATTAAATTAAATTAAATTAATTCTGTATCAATTTTATTGTTTTTTAATCAATTTCACATGCTTATATCTCTCAATCTGGGCAACGACTTTGGAGACAACAATGTGTAATACTAAGAGTGCTGCTGAATTCCTAGCATCTTGCTTTTGAAATTCTCTATCATTTCTAATGTTTCATTTGTTATTTTTATTCTCTTTAAAATAAAAACAAACTTACAGAAAAAGCAAAAGGAGAAATTATAAAGGAAAACATTTTTAAAAAGAAAACATCAGAGAAGAGTTTATGATTTCTATTTTAAGTCTAGTGACATTCTAATATGCAAGTAGAGATGTTCGATATACTAGTTTGGGATTCCAAATGTTTTGTCTTAGAGACATACACCTAAAAATGATGAATTAAGCCTCTAACAGAATCAAATAAAAATCTAGCTTATGAAACTAGATGCGTACCTATTTACATACACTTGTATGTAAGTGCACGTCTATGTAGCCACCCTTCCGGAATTCATTGCCTTCTAAACTGGAAAGACATAGAGGTAGATTTATGTACAATGTCCTGAGGCCCAAGTAATTTCATTTCCCTTTCTACTTAGAAGCTGTGAGGAAGCTAGTTTCAATTAGTTTATTTTTTAAATTTTTTCTTTTTCTTTTTCTTTTTTTTTAAATTTAGTACAGGGCCTCAGGGTCTCATTACGTAGGTCACACTCATACTGATCCTCATGTTTACAGCCTCCCAAGTGCTGGGATTACAGGCGAGCACCACCACGCCCAGTCTCAATCCCTGTCTCAGCGCGCCCTGGAGCGGGGCTGGCACAGCAGGCCCAGCGATCGAACCCCCTGCTGCTGCATCTGCCTAAGCAGGCGCTTTAATCTGGTGAGCTACTTGGCAAGCCCTTGAATTAGTTTAAAATCTGCAAAAGTTCAGGATATCAAACATAATGTGACATTACATTTTAGTTTATCTCTATTGATGTCACTCTGTTTCACCACGTTTGATTTATATGTACTAAATTTAACCTGATGCACACTTGGCTAAATGACCAATTGGGCAAAGAACTGTTTTATTTATCAGATATTCCACTCATGCTTCACTCCTGCAAGCCTACGTTCCATGACACCGTCCTTGTGTTTTACACCTATTTCATAATGAACCAAATAAAAGCAGCAGAGAGAGTCCCCACAAGGTAGTGCACCAACTTCACACTGTGGCTCATTAAGGGTCTCGTCAGTGCCCCGGTGAGGTCTGTGAATCGCTGATGCCTCCTGATCACTTTGCTTGAACCCAGAGCCTTCCCCAGGGAGTCACCGCCACAACACTGTCACCAGGGAAAACTGTGCCTAATGGCACAGCCAGCGCAAACACTCTGCACAGTCACCTGCTGTTATGTTTGCATCTTACTTTGTACCTGTTAATTTTTTATTTGATTTTCTTACTCGTTTTATGTAAACTAAAGCATATTAATGATTCCTTGGTTACGATCTCATAAACTATGCATGGACTTATCAGATGAACCTGACAGTTGGCGCAGTCACAGAGCGCACTAGTATTCAGCTATCTTCCAAAGCTCATTTGGAAATCAGATTACTGTATGCATTACTTTATAGATAACATTTAAAAGCAACTCTTTCAACATCAAGATTCTACATCAAGTTTGGATAAATTAAATTGAATATAGATCAAAATCATTCAGCAGCTAAAAACTATCTAATACATAATTTTATGTGTCAAGCACTTGTGTAGATAGTGGGGATATGGAACTTATTTTATGCCAAGCAGCATCATGCAATTTTCTTGGGACTACAGTGCAAAAAAATCAGCAACAATCTAGTCTTGGAGAAGAATGATTTTAGTACAGTAGATAGTAGAAATACATAAAAGAATCTTTGACATTTGTGGGGCTTTACGAAGAGTATGTGGTGAAAAAAATCAAATATACACATACTAAATTTATGGAACTATATAATAAGCTGAAATAGAACTGAGCAAAATGCATAGGATTAGATGATAATGTCTGAGAGAGTTGTGCTGCCTTCGCTAGCGTGATAAGGAGAGAACATTCTGAGTTGGAAACATTTGAATTGAGACCTGAAAAAATGAGATAGAAGTGCTGCTACAGAGTTTTGGGAAAAGAATATTCTGTGCTGATGAGGGGGGCAGTCCAAGGTCTCTGATGCCAAAATAAGCATTTCTAGGAATGAAACGAAAAATGAGGGGGCTGAAGTTCAATAAACAGAAGAGATAGCGGTGAGAGATGATGCTGAAGGCTAGAAAGCCTGATCACATTTGACTTGTAAGCCTGAATTTGTTGAGCAATGATTTGAATATTTTAAATAAGGTTTATATAATTGATTACCATTAAAGGTTAGTCCAGCTATTCTGAAGAAAGACATAGTTCAGATGATCAAAAGTGGAATTAGATTAATTGGTAGAGATCCCTCTGCAAATTCCCTTCACCTCTTTGCTTTCCTTTCTTCTGATGTTCTCATAGCCCTGCTGAGATTTCGCCTATCCCTATGTGTAGTTTTAAGTTTTTTCCCTCTATTAGGCTCATCAGACAAATCTCCCTCATTAGTGTTTCTGGAGTGCATATTCATCCTATCTGGAAATGCTACTGTTTTCTCAGCCCCACTACTACCCCCAATAATTCATCTGGCCTCTACTTATCTGTTGGAGTGCCTTCTCCCCAAAGTCTCCTCTAAACAAGCATCTGGTACAATTCTGAGTCAAAGTGCTACCATGGTAGGAAAGCCATCCCAAAAGGACCATCATTAAAAATATGTTCTGATATCTATCTAGAGATGACAGAAGACAATCAATTATGTGCATTCTACATCTAAATATATTTCTGTGCAGTCCCCAGGAAAAAGAAGAATTCTCAATTCAAGTTGTGTGTATGCCTGGATGGTGCTTTATATAGAAGAGCCCCTTCACCAACATTATGCTGTTACCCAGCCAGAATTATCTTGCTAGTTAACTATCAGTGTTACTATACTCTGTATGAGAAAAATAATAATCAAGATCCTTTAAAGCCTTTTACTAAGGATTTAAGATCATAATCACAGTAGAATCCTGCCGGCAATATAATCTTTCACTGTAAGCTTTTTCAGAAGCTCTAAATATTTTATTTTAGCCTTTATTTCATTTTAACCTTTCCCTGTCTTCCTTACACAAATTTGCAAATACACTTATTTCCACATATACTGACTCACATCAAGAAATCAAATACTGGCTGGTTTAGAAAGGTCTGTCTGAAGTGATAAGGGTGGTGTGGCAAGCTTAATTATAAACTTATAAGAAGAAACTACAGTGATCTCTCTTTAATATTAGATTTAAGTAATAAAGATAGGCTTTGTAAAGACAAATTTTTCAAAAATTTTATGTTACTAATACATATTGTCATGCACAATGGCCATATTTATCAAGGGGAATTTGTACCTGTACATAATATATCTTAATTCTTTTTCACCATTCCCCTGCCTCTTTCAACTCTTTTTCTTTTCCCCTTTTTAAAAGCCTTGTTCTCATTTTTCCTCCATTCTATTCTTTTGAAATCCTTTTTCTTTCCTTCCTTTCCCCTCCCCTCCCTTTTCCCCATCCCATTTGTATGAGTTCTTCCTAATTCGCAACATCTATCCTCCCCATTGTTTTTAATTTTATCCTTAGAATTAGATTCTTCAGTGTTTAGATATCCTGATGTCTCTAAGTGGTATACAGCTTAAACTTTAATGTCCAGTTGTTACATTTTTTCTCTAAATTTTCTTTCATTTTAAATGAACTAATTTCCAGCACCAGGACATACGAGTATAAGTGGCTGTTACGTGCCAAGTGGACAAGCACAGGCTCTCTTCCGATTTTCTAGTGCCCGGAGGTCCTGCAAGAGCCCAGAGATATATTCTACTGGCACCAGTGCAAGTCTATAGCCTTCATAAAGCATTGAGCACAAGTATGACTTACATTTTAATAAGGTCTATTTGATTTTATAATGAAGCATATACCTTAGTGAAATGCATAAGGAGCTCTCAGTGATTTTTTTTTTCATTTATCCCAAGGATATTTCTTCCAGTTATATAGAAGAGTTCTCAAAGAAAATTAGCCAAGTATTTCATACACCAGTGTCAAAGGCAGAACACAGAAGAACATGACTCTTATACTTCATTTGCTCAACAAGTGTGAAAATTATACGAATTTTAAGTAAATATTTAGTGAAGCATACTAAAAAATAATTGTTTTGCAATCAGGCAGTTCTGGGTTTGATCCCAGCTCCTCGCCTTATTAGAAGATTATACCTTGAACAAGTAGCTAATCTCCAGGAGAGATAGTCCATTACTGGCATACATGTTAGCCAAAGTCCATTTGCGTGCAGTTATTGTAAATAATGTCAAAATACAAAAATCACCCATTCAAAGGTACACTAAATGACAGGGATATGAAGAAAAGAACAAAACAGCACAGCATCCAATACAGTGCCTGACACTTCATGGGCACTGAATAAACATTTACTGAATGAACGGATGCTAGAAGCTGTTAACTCTGGTCATACAAAGACTATACAGTATTTCTCTCATATGCAAAATCAAAACCTTCCTCACTTTATTGGATATATTTCTGTTTTGAATTAAGCACCGTCATAATGTTTGGATGTTGGGAATAAATGTTAAAATATAATTAAGTTAATACAACAGATCTCTGACTATAAAATCCATCTACTGTGTCAAGCTTAGTATCACAAAGAGTAATGTCACCACACAAAGAGAGCCAACTTGGATTTGAGGAATTGCAGAACAGTGGAGAATTACTGTGGTATATATGATTTAAAAGACTGCTAAGAACTGAGGCAGTGCAAGAATGTAAGAAGTGGGACAGACAGCACACTCAACTACAGCACAGCTAACTATGGGCCTGGGTGGCTATCGCGTGACTGCTGTGTCCTGCAAGCACAGCTGCTGGCTTCGCGTTGCCACTCTCTGGCTTCTGCGGGTGCTGGTGCTGGTTGGCCCCCAGGCACTGCTGTTTTCTTTTTCTTCTTTTTAAATTAAAAAATATTTTATGTATTTGGTACAGAGTTTTGCTACTCAGACTGGACTCATGGTGATCCCCTTGTTTCAGCCTCCCCAGCACTGAGATTACAGGTGTGCACCACCATGGCCTGTTTCGCTGGCCTATACTGTGCACCCGGGGTTCCCAAGTCAGCTCAGCATGCGGTACCCGGGATCGAACCCAGGTCCTTGTGCTTTCTCAGCAGGCACTTAGACTGCTGACCTATCACCCCAGCTCACTGTGGTTTCCATGCTCAACTGGATTCAACGTTAGCAGATCACTTCGTGACCATCAGCACTGTGCAGTGCTCCAGGCCGGAGACAGAAGCCATGGAGCACAGCGCTGCGAAAGCTCAGAAGTCGCCTAAGACTAAGATGTGGACAGTCGAGTCCTGACGCACTCTTGTAAACAAGTATATTTTTGTTTTGTTCTTTATGAAAGCGATGCCCTGAGAGTCCCTTCCTTATGCCAGACATCACCGTACACATGAGGCATCAGCCCAAGCTCTCCTTCAGGAGCTTGTTACCCAGCGGAGTAAATAACTTGGAAACAAACCCAAGCACAGCAAGAGAGGCACTGGTCGGAAACCCCTGCAAAGGCCTAGTGACCGCGATCCTCCTGACTTGGTAGCTCATCAGCAGGGATTCTGGGAAGAGTGCAAGCGACCATGGAGAACACAAATAAATGTGCATACACCAGGCAGGCACGGCAGTGCTATTTTATACTGTATTGATTTCTTTTGTGTGTGTGTGTGTGTGGTCCCAGGGATTGAACTATCTAATATATTACTGAAA
Source organism: Octodon degus (assembly GCF_000260255.1). Taxonomy (NCBI): domain Eukaryota; kingdom Metazoa; phylum Chordata; class Mammalia; order Rodentia; family Octodontidae; genus Octodon; species Octodon degus. Next base: position 347,642 of record NW_004524882.1, read on the forward strand.
TGATTTTACAGCATGAGAAGCTTTGTTGACCATGCATTTTATACCTATTCTGAGGATATTTGATTCCAGTATATTTGTGAAAGAGTTTTACAAACTTTGAATAAGGAAAGAGATACAATTAAATAGATTCATTCATAGGATATGCGCAATACCTCAATGGCACTTGGGTTTATGATGCTTTATCTTGTTGAAATTTGAATTCTGGAATGAAGGACAATGTTAGATAATGCAGATTTAAATTCATGAAAATTGGCACTAATGGGAAAAAAGCTCCAGAAGGATTTTGATAGTGTGTGTTTTGATGTGACACCGCTCTGGGAGGTGACACAACCGAAAGGAATGGCGTGGTTCCCGCCCTCCATGTGCCATCAGTGTCGCCGCAGTGAGGGACCCTCTACCGTGCTGCGCTGTGACCCGCTGGGCTTGGGAAGCTCGGGGCCTTGGAAGGTCTTGTGGCAGGTGGACAGCCTGAGCAGAGCCTTGAAGGCATATTTTGCAATCCCTGAGTACGTATTTAGTTCTGGTCTCTCACCTTTATTTATCTTTTTGTCTAGTGGGTTGGTTTGGCTTTCCAAATGGAACCTCAAAAAGTGCACTTGGAAGATAATCCGTCTAGCACCAGCCTCTGCACTAACGGATTCCTTAGCCAGAGGGGTGAGGGGGCAGAACTCACCCTTCTAGTGTTTCTTGCAACAAATCACCACTGCCGTTTAAAGACAAGGCAGCCCTGCGTCTGCAGCATGTGGGAGGGTACAGGCCTACTCAGAAGAGCAGCGGAAGGGTGGTGCTAGAGATGACAGCGCGGCTCTCCTAAAGTTTATTAAGGGATTGACTCAAGCAACTCAAATACTAACTTGTTTTAAATTGTTTATTAATGGAGAAATGATTACATTTCCTTGTGTTTTAATTTTTTTGTATCTATCTGCATATCCTGTTGGCATATTGTTTGGAGAAATATGTAGACTATTATAATTCCTGTGTTTGGTATTTCAAAGTTACTTTGCTCAGAAATGAGACCTGTATGGCCTTAATATAAGTAAACAGATAAACAAAAAACACACACTATCTTAAACCAGGATAACTGTAAATATGACTGTAGGTGATGAAGAGTCCACATCTATTTAGGAAAGTGCAGGGACCAGGGTTTGACCCTTGGCTTGCCATGCCAGCCCTGCCCCAGGGGCACGCTGATAAAGTGACTGAAACTGGGCGTGGTGGCACCTGTCTATAATCCCAGCACTTGGGAGGCTGAAAACAGGAAGCTCACTATGAGTCTGATCTGTGTAGTGAGACCCTGTAGCTCCTGTACTAAACGCATAAAAAGAAAGAGTCCATAGTTTCAGCCAACATGTCTATACTGATGAATAGTGTGTACGTCATATGCTACTACTATGGGTGCCACTGAAAGCTGCCTGCTCCACGAACACTTCAGCAGCAATCTTCCGACTTTATAATTGAGTCCCCCAAACTTAATGGTCACATTGTAGATCCTGACACTATTAAGATACACTGCCGTCCACTATTTAAACTGGAAGGGTGCTGAGATCCCACTTTTTCTTTTCTATTACTTTTTCATGAGCTTGTTGTGTACCCAGCTCAGCACACTTAATCTAGACCATGTCCTGTCCTCTCGTATTTCATCGCACAAACCTCTTCTCCAACACTGACCATTACTGTGATATGACTACTACAACATACCATCTGTTTCTTAGGTTTTAGCGCATTTTTTTCTCATGTAAATTTGCTGACAGTATCGCCCCATTTGAGGCAGCTACCCATTCACAGCAGGAGGACTTCTCCACTAGTTGGTGGGCTATGGGGCTCCTTTCAATCCCAGAATTTACTCAGCTCTTATCTCCTACATCGCTCCCCAGAAGTACACTGCTTTGGAAAGGCAAGAGGCTCCACACTATTTTATTTTGTCTATGAATAATTCCTGCTAAAGTCTCAATGCTTAGCTAAGACTTAACCTCTTTTAGAAAATGTTCCCAGATGCCAAACTGATTAAAATCTCTCGTTCATCCTACCTTAGCATCCTGTCTTCATAACTTTTACCAAGAGTTACTCCAACAATTTATTTTCTCATCTATCATTGTGAAGGACTGCTTAAATAAAAGAATGGTTATTTATGTGTGTGTAGTACCTTCTGTTGGCTTTGCCTAACAATGACACTCAGTATAAGCTTTTGAATCTATTAGGGCAGGAAAGGATCAATTAGTTCAAGTGTCAACTGCTTTAGGGTTAGCTGTAGAACGAGTGTCCAGTAAAGAACAGTTCTAATGGACAGAACCCACCCTTCACAAAGATGCTATGACATCCACAATTCCCATCACTGATGCTTTCTGTCAGCTCTAATGAGTCACTTTGTCATCTGTGAAGCTTACTTAGTACTTTAGCAGTAAGCACAAGCACTGAAAATGCTAGATGGCAAAAGCTCTTCTTCAGATATACTGTCACACTCATGCACATTTGGAATGAAAGTGTAAGATGTAAAACACTATTTCATTTTCAATTTAAAATGATGGGCTCTCTTTTTGGTAGAATAAATTTAAAGACAGCATGGCTTTCAATTATTCTTCAGCTTTCAATGTAGGAGGTATTTTGTCATGCTTTGTTTTAACCAATTTTAAGACTCAATTCCTTCTCTTGATTCCAGGGCTGTCATGTATGAGGGCCTCATGGTAAGGGCAAGCTCAAAGTGAATAATCAGAATAAACAGGCAGAGGACCAAACAGTCAATTCTTCTCATGGGATCAGCTAGCTGTCTCACTGTCACTCAGAAGGTCAGCAATTTATAGCTTCTCCACTGGCCCCTAATCACTTCACTGAGTGGTCCACTGCAGAGAAAAGAGATTGGAATTTATATCTCCTCCAGCCTTTAAACAACCCAAGAATGAAGAACAATGCAAGTTGGGAAGGGTAAAGGTGCAAACAATTCAGTGCAATTCAGCAAACATGCTTTTGGACTCCTATTGTCTGCAAAGTGGTACACTGGATTCCGGTTGGAATTATATTCACAAATGGATAAGAAACAGTTCTGAGAATCTGTGGTTTCACATAGGAAATAGAATTTTCAGCTGACATAATGAGCTTGTTATGAAGATTAGTATGAAAATACAAAAATAGATACTATAACAACCATTGTTACTTAGCTATTCCTGCTTCAAAATTCTGTAATATATGTATTGTTGTATGTTACCCTGTTTCTATTTTTATTATTTTTTCTATTTGTTTTTGCTTCTGTTTTTACTCTTCAAAATAAAATAAAATATTTTTTTTTAACAGTTGAAGGAGTAGAGGACAAAAAAGTGATTTCTGACTTGGTGTTTGGAAAAGCTCTCAGGGAAATTTGGGAGTCTGGCAGAGCTCCCAAACTGGACCTTTCAATTCTACTTATTTCTGAAAGACTTGAGAAGTAAAAAATAAAGGAGGAAAGCAACACAGCACCAAAGTCCACTGTCAATGGTTTCTGCAACCAAACAGCCTTACTCACTGCCTTCATTCTTTTCCTGTCCTGAGTTGTCACACAATGACCATTGGAAAACAATGGATTATGTCAGCCACAGTTCTCTCTATGGTCATTAGTTCCAATTCAGAGCATGGATGACACAGGAGCATGACAGAGGACAAGGCCCTCAGTCTGACAGCCAAAAAACAGAGGAGGAAGGTGTGAGGTACAATAACCTACCTTTCCACGTGGCATCTCAGTCACGTACCTTTAACCAAACCTTTTCTCCTACCAGCACACTCAACTACTGGACTCAGCAACAGATGGATGGAATGAAAAGTATGCTACTCCTGTGACCCAACCATCTTCCACATACACAGGTCTTTGGGACAAGTTTTAGATCTGAACTACAATATCCACCCAAGCAAACTCAAACTTTCCAATAGCTCAAAGCATGGTACATATCTTCATGGGGACAGGCTGCAGAAGAGAAATTTAGGAGCTGAGATTGGGTCTCATGGTAAAGGCAGGATAATTTCCTAATGAAGAAAGATAAAGATAAACTAAGAATAGTTATTGTGAAATTTACTAGAGAAGTTACTCCACTTGCTCAAAGAGACGCCAGCTAGGGGTGGGGAGAACGCTCCTGCCACCTGAGAGCAGTATGTGGTGATAGGAAGGAATGGACATCTGAAGAGCGGCTGCAGCTCCAAGAGAACTTTGCAGGAAAGCCTCTAAGAGGTGTTGGAATACCACAATAAAAATAATCAAGAACACTCACTTCCGAGTGAAATGGACATGGCTTTAGCCTTCACTCACTCTTGACCACAAACAGTGACCTAAGTTCTCTGGTCCTTTGTTTCCTCCGCAAATTGGAGTAACAGGGCTCATTTCAGAGAACTCAAAAAAAAAAAAAAAAAAAAGTAGCTGTGGCAACGTGTACTGCCAGACTGGCTGTACAAGGGCTTATTTTATACAATCTGGCTGCTTCCTTCACAAGGTTATTATGGAATTATGAGTCTTAGTAAACGATCCTTTTCTTTCTAATTTATCAGCTGTCTGCTTCGTGTCAGTAGGAAAAGAATGCTAAGGATCAGTGGAAGAGGAGCTAGCAGTCAAATAGCAGCGAAGAGCACAGAAAGGTGTAGAGTGAGGGTTGGGATGCTCTAAACTGTGAGTTAGGCAGTAGGAATCTAAATGAACACTTCCCAACAGAAGAGGGTGGGAAGTAGAGTGTGTATGAATTTATTTTCAGTTCTACCCTTTTGAGAATACCTAAATTTTGTTGATGAAGCCAGGATAGTGAGACTGAACAAACTGTAAATTGTACCAGCAAAGGGGATCTGCAGTGCTTCCGGGCACAAATGTCTTTATTTTATTTTAAAATTTTTATTTATGGATTTAATTGGTACAGGCTTTCGCTACGCAGCTGCGACTCACACAGTGATCCTTCTGTGTCAGCCTCCCCAGCATTAGGATCACAGGCGTGTGCCACCAGGCCTGCTTTCTGTGGCCGGCACAGCGAGCCCGAGGTTCTGGGACCAGCACAGTATATGGCGTCGGGGATCGACCCCCGATAGCTGCACTTGCCAGGCAGGCTCTTGGACTGCTGAGCTATCTCCCTAGCCCTGGGCACAAATACCTTTAAATGCACTATTAAACAGTCAGCAGACCAGCATGAGCATGTAGCTGAAGATTATTTAAGAAGGTACTTTCTTGGTCATCCAAGAAGCAATGACGATGTGGACATTTTTGTTTTATCCTATGGATAGGAGCATCTGTGGTCGCATTAGAATAACAGGGTGTTGATGGTGTACAACTACCGTAATTAAGCAACTTGTATTATACGTGCAGTATACTAGAATGCTAGTGCTCATTTTTCATGCATATTTTTAAAGGATATGACTAAATGGCAAATGGGTTTCTTCAAGTGGAAGTACTTTTAAGCTCCCCCTGAAAGCACCTTACTCTTACATGGATTCTAAATATGACTGTATTGAACTTTGGGCCAATGTAATGGTTGAGTTGAGAAAGATACACTATGTGCCTGAGTTAGAGGTGGTGGAAAAGATGGGAGGCTTTATTTGTACCTTTCTAAATGTGACATCTGATAAGGAGAAGGAAAGACAGGAAGGGTACTCATGCTTCTTCACGTCTATGAAATATATTTTCAGCAGACCGAAAGGACTTCATCTAATTACAGTTTAAGGACTTCTAGAGGGCTGGCAAAGATAGCTCAGAAGACTAAAGCACCTGCTTCGGCAAGGTTAGGTGAGTACAGGGACTGTGGTTCTATGCCTGGCACCATATGCCATGCCAACCCTGTCCTCAGGGTGGGCTGTGCTGGCCAGAGTATGTGTATAGCGGTGAATGCCTATAACCCCAGTACCCAGGAGGCTGAGAACAGGAGGACTACTGTGAGTCCAAGCTGCACAGTGAGACGCTGTAACAACCAAATACATAAAAAAAGACTGCCAAAAATGATGATGCAACATATAGGAGTGAGTTTATATTTTACAATATTTTAGATATTGAATAAAAGACTGCTGCATATTTCTTCACAGCCATCTTCAAGTGGCTACGTACAGGCTTCCTACTTGCTATGCAAGGTAAGAAGTGAGATTCACTAAGAAAAAAGAGTTACATAAGGGTATCTTTAAGATTCATGTGACATGACTGCTTTGAAAGACCCCAGTTCAGTCTTTCTAACACTTTAGACCTTTCCCTTCCATCTATGATTTTATTTTCCTCACTTTCAAATGTGGCATTGACAACTGGTAGCACCCAGCTGAACTGCACCAGCACAGTGCTGGGAGTGGGAGGCTCACCGGGATGGTTTCCAGCAGCAAAAAAGCCAGAACTAGAAGAGAAGGAAGCTGGAAGAGCTGGAAGAGGAGGGAAGCTGCTTGGAGCTATTAGGGAGCTGTTGGTTTTCTTAGAGGAGCTTGTCATGCTGGCTTTCCTGATGAACTTGGCTGTTCTCAGTCACTGAAGGAGCTCAGGACCTTGTTTTTCACTCAGAATGGCAGCGGTCCACTTTGGGGGCCTGGTCCTCACTTTGAGCATTAATTCCTGGATCCAGAGGGGAAGATGATGCACTGTTCAAAGTCCCGGACGAGCTCGTCGCATCGACTTTCCCGACATGGACTCAGCTGTTCTCATTGTTGCAGGAGCTCTGGAGCTCACTGTTGTGGACGATGATCTGTGGTACCTTTCAGGGGAGCTCGGATTCTCACTTTGAGGATAACTTCCTCGCTTCAGGGTGGATCCCTCGGCCTGCTGGTGCAGATCCTTCATCCCTCTGGCAGAGACGTTCTAGCATCCACCCCTGACCTTTGCGCCTTCCCCACACAGATCCATGAGACAGGCCTGCATGAGGCTTTGCGGTGGGTGCTAGGCCTGTGGGTGGGCTCCTGGGGGGCACTGTGGTGGGCTCTAGGACGCCAGCTGGACGCATGCAGGACATCACTGTGGGGTGCAGGCCCTCAGCTGGACTTGGTCAGTGTGCGGACAGATTCCTGCACTCTCTTTGCGTATGACTCTTTGGGTGGCTACCATAAAATAATTGCATAAACTGCCTGTCCTGTATTGTCCCTTCCTGAGCCTCAAACTACAATACCAAAGAAGCAGCCATATGATTCTACAATGATGACCAAGTATTAATGTGCTTTTGTGCTTGCATAGTTTCCAGATTTTTTAGTATTACTTATTTATTTTTCCATAATTTTATTGAGAAACAAATAGCAATGAGACAGTTTCAAACCAAATTGGTAGGACAGTTTCAATAATTAGCACATTGCATACATTCCTCCTAGTGGTTAATTGCTGTACAAGATACGGACATGATAACCTATTTACAAACACCATTAGAACAAATCCCTCTATTCATTAAGAGAATGTAACTATATATCTATCCTAACCAATTTGAATACAGAGATACAAAATAGACATTCATCTGTATCCCCCTTTTTTTTTTTGCAAAGTTCCGTTATTTGAATATTATAGGTGTATAAACTCAGCAAAATATTCTAGCATAGATTCCGTTTTGTTTTACTTTGTCTTCTATGCTCTCTAAATACAATGGTCTTGACTGAATATTTGCACTTTAGTTTTTACAAGATCAACATACATGTTTGGTATTTGTGTTATTGCAATGGTTAAAAAGGACAGGTGATTTGAATGTTAAGTACACATAACTATTTTTATTTTTGTGTGATTTGTAGTTTAAGTCAGACATTATTATGGACATTATTATGTCATTTGATCTTATAATGGAATCTGCTGAGAAAATTATTCAATATTTCTGTATTTCAGTTCATTTTTCAGAGAAATGGGCCTTTAATGGTATCCATTTATGAAATGCTTCTGAAAATTGAATAGATACCGTATGCACTGTACTCGACACACAGTAATTGCTCGGTATACATTTGGTGCTATTATTACCTTTAAGAGAAATGGATGAAATTTTTGGAATGAATCAAATTTATCTCTGAACACCTAAAAGGCAACTAAAGTTCATATTAGGTCATTGTGAAGTTTTATTTCATTTTCTTTTATTTGCTTTTTATTGTGTCACTGTAAGCGAATTTTTAGAGATGACATTGTCCCACCCTCTGGATGACTTTTCTTTGAAATACTGTCCTTGTAGGCCAGCCAGCTGGCATTGAAGCACATATTCTCTCTCCATTATTTCTAGATTGCACATAAATTATGTCTCACGTGTCTAGAGTATGTGGTGTCTATAATTACTGTTTGTAGTATTTTTATGAAATGCTCATCGCAGTAGCAGGTCCTCAGTCAGCAATCGTGTTGTAAGGCAGCTGCGTCCAAGCACCTCTTTCCCCAGGGGATGGAGTATTTTATCTTCCCCAAGGGTGATGAAGCTGCCTCTGGGCTCCGTCCCTGGGCGCGGTGTGCCGGGATGGGTCCCCAGGGCGTGGCTTTCGCGGTTCCCTGAGGATTAGGTGCGCTGCGCGCGCGAGCGTCCCCGCCGGGCACTCCTGTGCGAAGCCCGACGCCCGGCAGCGCGTGAACCCGCGCGGCAGCATGCAGGTGAGACAAGAGTTCGTGTTGTCAGAAAAAGATAGAGTCCGAGCCTCAGATTCACGCTCTGTGTACGTGCCACATGATGCAAGATTCACTTGGATGAAGCAGAAGTATAAAATACTTGCGAAATTTTGAGAGAGTGAGAAAGTGCTTATGTAAGGACAGAGGTTTGATAGATCTCAGTTTCTTGAAATGTGCGAAGTACAAAAAGCGAGAGTCACAAGGCTGAACAAAGCTCTGAATTCACAGAGCTCTGGCTTCATCTTTCACCATGTTTCACCTGGAAGGGCCCACGGGTATAGAGCTCATCACTACTTCCCTTCAGTTGTGCCAACCAAAGCCCTAGAAAGTTGTCTTAGGTGGCTTCTCTCCTGTATGGTGCATTGAGACTTGTCAGTTTCCGGCTAAATACTAACCAGATCCTCGTAATTCCTGCTTGCTCAGCTAGCCTCGGCTAGCGCATGCTATCATTAGCTTGCATCGGGACAACTACCTGTCTTATAACTTGCTGCCCTCCAGTCTTGTCTTCCACCAATCCAGTCTCCAAAGGGCACTTAATGACCTTCTACAAATGCAAATCTTATCATGTCCTTCCCTGAATAAAACAAGTGAGCAATTTCCTGCATAGGACCCTGTAGAATCTGACCTTGGCATCTGCTGAAGTTCTGTTATACCCCACGGTCTCTCTTCAGCCAGAATAACATTTTAGTCCTTGACACGTGTCATGCTACTTCTTCCAACCCACCTCCATGCGTATTGTTTCTTCGTCCTTGGACATCCTTTTCCATTTTCTTTACTGAGTTTATTAATGCCTCAAGTGTCCAGGCTGTGTACACTGCATTACCAAGATCTTTTCCCACCTTCATGATTACATTAATTCCTCCATAATGCATTCTTGGAAAAAAATCTATTTCAGAGCCCTTGTTGTCATTCTGCTTTTGTTATTTATTTTGTGATTGTTTGATAAATATGGATCTTTGCACGAGTTGATAGGCTCTGTGAGAGAAAATTTGCTTTCCTGTTTAACTGTCTTCAGCCTGGCATAGTGCCTAGTACAGAGAAGGTATCCATTAGTACTTACCATGGGAGTGAATGAGTGATCTCTTTTATTAAACGGTAAAGTTCTTAGAAATGAAATGTATGGATATGTGGTATACTGTACAAAGTAAAGAAACTGAAGACATTTACCCTAGGATCAAATGAAATTTTTGCCTACTTTCTAGCTATATGGCTTGGGTTCTACAAGTGGTTACAACTTCTGGGTAGGAATAATTGTTACATCAAATTTATGGTGCAGAAAATGAACACCTATCAAGAGCAAGTTAATTATTTTGCCTTTGTATTCATTTCCTATTTTGACAATGGAAGGGTTGATCTCTAAGGACCATTCTTGCTTATGATACCTAAAAGATTTGGACGTGAAAATTCAAGTGGTCTGAGGCTTTCCTCTGTCTCCATTTATTAGGTCAGTTGTGAGATACTTGTACTTAGAGACAGAGGTTCAAATTTGACTTTATTTTTTCGTACCAGGAATTGAACTCAGGACCCTGCATGTGCCAGGCAGGCACTGTGCCACTGATGTATCTCTCCAGCTAAAATCTGACTTCTAATGACAGAATATTTTCAGTATATTAATGAAAACTCATCATGAAATCAGACTCCAAGAAGGGTTTAGAGTTCTTATAACTAATCTCTTTCTTCCTACTATTTAAAATATGCACAGTGGCAGCTATGGGGTGCTGTACATATTATTCTTTATGACTCGGCAACCTTCTATACCAGCCACCAGAAGTATTGATTTCTGGCATTGCAAAATGGAGTGAGTCTCTCGCCAGGAATCTCCCTCACCCAGAATTTGGGAAGCTGTCTCACCATAGCTGCTTCTGTTCCCCGAGAGAAGACTGAACCAATGACTATTAGCTATGGAGGAACAGAGGCTTACCCTCTGCTACGAGCTGCATCTAGATGTGCCCCTAAAGCCTCATGAAGTCTTGCAGTTTTACCAGAGGTGGCTGAATCTGGTGTGTGCTGCTGGCGTTCTGAGTGGGTGATCAGCTCACTGACTAGTTTGGTACCTCCCAGTTCCAGCAGCCTGGGTAGAGCACAAAAGGGGCAGAAAGATCACACCAGGGATTGAACCCAGCCACTGCGCTCTGCCTAAGCAGGCACTTTGGTCCAATGAGCAATCTGGACTGCCCGAGAAAACATATTTGAAAGGCAGAAATTTTGTGAATATCTACTTTTTGTAGGAAGAAATGTGGAACAAAGAAGAATAGATGAAGATTGTTGGGCAGTTGGACTAGTTGATCAGGAAGGGCCTTGCAAAGCAGAGAAAGAAGAGGAAATCCACAGCAAGATTTAGAGAAAAGGGATGCATCTGTGCTATACAGTAGCCAAAGTGTGCAGATCTTTAAATGGCATGTTAAAGTTACCACAGGCAAAATCCACCACATAGAAGACATTCAAACTGATATCAGCCATCCTTTGTCACCAGATACTCCATTGGTGGCATGTTGGGATCAAGCAGAGAGTAGCTGTTGGATATGCCTTAGATCTCATTTTCCAGGATTCATCTGGCTCCTTTCACTGTCAAAGTTCAACCTGGAGGCAATAGAGACTATGCCTGAGTTCCCAGTAGGATGCTATCAAGTCATTCCAAGTAACTGACTTGCTTTATTTTGCAAGTGAAGTCTACAAATTCTCCAAGAGAGAATAGCTTACCATAATATGTAGTATTTTTTCTTAGAGTTTAGTTTAAATTAAGCTATGTACAGCAACAGTGTCGCATTAAACAAGAGTATAGTAAACGATGACAACTATTGATGTTTAGAGGGAGCTCATGATGTTAGTGATATTGTAGTGGAGTTTGTCACTGCATCCCATGGTTACCAGAAGGTACTCTTGTGGGTTAATAAAGTAGAGTCTTCTCTCTTCCTCTTATTACTGCTGGTTGTGATTGAAGAGACAACTCTGCACCTCTCTGAGGAAGAACATCAATGGATAATTGGAGGGATCATGGCTCAGTATTTAGAGTGCTGGTCTCTGGGGCATGAGCACCTCCTACTAGGTATGTGATCATAGGTAAGTTACTCAACTGTGCATTAATTTTTTTACCTGCAAAATAATTATAACATCAACCTCATGATTTTTATGTTTATTAAGTATATATCTAAAGCTACTCAGAATGGCGTGTAGATCTATCAGTTCGATATAAGTATATCCTACTTAATTAATTTATCCTAGCAGACTTTAAATAAATCCCTCTGTGAACAAAATGGCACTCTTCCTTTCTGTCACGTGTGGAGAGAGTCTCCTCATCTACAACTGCTCCACTTCACACGTGTAGGCCACATGCCCATGTGTTCTTTAAATTTAGCTAGGAAGTTACTCTGACATTGAGTTTTTGTATCATTGGGCCTCTGACACAGGTTACCATCCTGAAGTTTCAATTAAAGGTGAGGAAGAAGACAGAATTTGGGGGCTTGAGTTTCATCCGTGTAGTCATGGGAAACTTACTTAGCTGACAAAGAAGGCTGTTTCCATCTTTATGGAATTCTTCTATGTCCATAAAGGGCTAAGGGGGAGAAATGAGGCTGAGACGCATGAAGTTTGAAAATTCTTTGTTTCTCTAACCGACTTCAAACTGTATCACCGAAACAGCCCTCAGCCCTCCTGAGCAGGTGAAGTCGAGCTATGGAGCAGGGCTCAGTTCACAGCAGAAACAGTCTACAAACTTAACCAGTATGTTGCCATTATTAAAAACCATTCGTAATTTTTCTAATTTGAAACTTTCTTCCATGACCTTCGAGGTTTATCTGCCTTACTTTAGTAGAACTTGCACTAAGATTTACCTCCAAGCTTTCTCCATATATTTTCTAATTTCACAAGTCAGATATCTTTACATAGAAAACTGCATGCAATCATTATAATAGTAAGAGAAAATTGTTTCATAGGTAACTGATGGTCTAAAAATAGTGATGTAACAAGACCGTGATCAACACAAAGCAGACTTCCTGCCTGCCAGCTAGTGGAGCCCAAGGTGTGCTTTCCCTTTGGTGCAAAGGGAACTTGGCCAGCATCGGTCAAGACACAGCAGCCCCGAAGGAAGAGGGTCTCCTTGACGTGACCTTAAAAAGCAGAGTAAAGAGCAGAATCATTTTGTTAGCGTGAGACTTTGTAGTGCTTTTTGCTTTTTATTTCTACAAATATCTTCTAGACGTCTCATTTTTGGAGAATACTGGGAGGAGGTAAAAAAAACATAAACAGAACCTCTGAGAAGTACTGGATTTGAATCTCTGCCACTCCCTGAGAAGTGTTTATAAATCATTTTCTGCCCTAAGCCTGTAGATATTTGAGACCTCCACACTAGCAACTCAGAAATAAGCACATTAGGGCCAGGGAGATGGCTCAATGGGATAAGCGCTTCCCTGGCAAGCGCATGCGCCTGAGTTCAATCCCCGGTTCTGCAAAAATAAAAAGAAAGAAACAAAGAAGCACATTTGTCTCAGCCACTGCTTCCCCATTGCTGAGACAAAACACCTGACACAAACAATGAAAAAATGAAAGGCTTATTTATCTCACAGTCAGTGGAGATTGCAGCCCACACTCAGCTGGCTCCAACGCAGGGAGGCACATGGCAAAGAGCAGCCATTCATGGCAGTGGCAAGGAGTAGGAGAAGTGGCAGCAGCTCAGGCAGTCAGCTACCTCTCTCCCCTCCTCACACTGTGGTGCAGAGTATCTGCCCAGAGTACTCACAGCCATAATCCCACATTGGATCAAGAATCAACCACAAACTCCAGAAGTGGCCCCATGACTACATGAGGCTTTGGTGGGACAACTAGACACAACCCACAACAACATCAATGAATGTATGTTTGTAGAGGCCAGCACACACAGCATTTTACACAATGACAATATAAAAAATGTTAAACTGAAAAGACATTTCCTATGTCCAGCCCTAAAATTTCAGAAGCTTTTCATACAGAATGGATTTGCTGACTTTATTATAAACCATAACGTATACTCTAGAGGCACCTCCACTCTCACCACCCATGAGGTCTACTTGCATGCATGTATGTGTGTGTGTGTCTGTATGTGTATGTGCATTCATACACAACGTGTGCATGTGTCATGTTGGAGACTGAACCAAGAGCTTTTAATTGAGCTACATTCCTGGCTCTTTTTATTTATTTTATTTTTCATATGGGGTCTTACTAGTTTTCCCAGGTCGGGCTCACACTTACAATTCCCATTCCTCAGCCTCCTGAGCTCCTGAGAAGCCTCCGGTGTGCCTCAGTCCTGTTGATATTTCTTAATTGAAATAAAACTTGCACTGAGATCCTAATATGAAGAGGATACTTGGTGGAATTTGCGATGTGAAAGGGTGATACGATGCACAGTCCACATGAAGTCTAATGGGAGAGGCAGAAAGAGAATGCCAACACTGTATCGCTCACTTCAAGTTTGCACATTTTTTTCACTGTCACATTTTTGTGAAATGTGTCTTACATTTGCTGTCATTTTACATATTAGAAAGATGGGACATACTGTTTTGGAAAGAAGCCTAACTGCTCCGAGGTAGGCAGGAGGGACAGCATATTGGGAAGTCCTCTGAAAGCGAAGGTGTTTAGAGATCTCAAGGGCCGGTGAGTGGACCAAGGCGAAAGGAACACGGGTGAGAGGCAGGCAGCATGTGTGGAGACACATTAGCTGAACGACACGTCCAGGGCCCATTAATCATTCGGAGAAGCAGTGATGTGGGGGGAGACACGGTGGCAGCCTGCCCAGAAGTCTGGCCATGGAAAGCCACATTAAGTAGTCTGAATGTCTTTTGAAGAACAATAAGAAATCCTTTAAGCATTTGTCTGGCATTCGCAAAATGGATAGATTTCACTGCATCTCTGTCGTGGAAGTCAGAGGCACTGACAATGAGGATCAGAGTGAGGAGCATTCAGTGGACACTAAGTGAAAACCACCTGTCCGGACTGAAGTACCATCCCAGAGGGGAGACCACCTCGGTGTCATCCGCGTGATCAGAACAGGAATGGGTGAGCTCTGGGCATGAGCCTGCTGTGCTGGGTACCTGGGCGCTTTGCCTGAGCTCACCCTGACTTAACAAAGCTGTATTTTCATTACCATTTCCGGCAAGTTTGTGCTCTTGGCATTTTCTCCAAGATTAGTTGGTTTTGAATGTGTGAAAGCCTCCTTATATATGAATGTCTGAAAATCTCTTTCTTCACAAACACACACTGAACAAGCAGAATCTGTTCTCAATAGGAAACAACTGTGCCACTGGGCTTGGCAGACGATGTTGGAAAGCAAGCGGTGACAGCTCTGCCTGCCCACCACACTGCCTCTTCCAGCTTCCTGTTCACAGTCCCTTTGGTTCCCTCTCCTTCACAAACCAGCAGAAAATTCTGGGTATTCGCATTCATGATTCCAATTGTCTCCAATTAAACTGTGCCAGGCACTGTGTTACCTCAGCAAGCATTTCTTAGGGTTGTGCCCCTGTGGAATTGATGAGATTTCAAATAGGATTCCCTAAAGATAGGTATTGCTCCTTCATCTCTTCAAAAATAAGGTATCTGAAAAGTTACAACTGTGCCTACCACAGAGAGGGCAACTTTGGTTTTCTAAAAGTGGTGAGTGGGAACAGCATGCTGCTAACAAAGCAGAAGAGAAAAGACCTAGAAAGGAATAATCTCTAACATGCCTCTAAAAGCTTCGCTGCAGCTCCGCGTGTGTTTAGGATGGAAAGAAGTACATGGCTGAGCAGCACAGCTGCGCTGGCCAGGGCCACACTGCTGGGAAAATCCCGGAGTAGAGCTGGCAGCAAGGCTGAGATACAGTGGAGCCGTGGGAGAAGCAGACTGCTGCCCCTCTCCACTCGTGACATCTTAGACAAATCTACTAGGTTCATTGGAGCTCCATTTTGCCACCATTGTTGTACAAGCAGAGAGAAAAATATAAAGTACAATGTGTTATTCAAGAGTATTTGAGACAAAATTGAAAAATTCAGTTTTTGGTTTTGATTTGTATTAACTATTTTTATATCACTGGATCCCATTATTACAGCAGGCAGGTCTATTGGAAGATAGAGAAAAAGAGGGAAAGAGAGGGAGAGGCAAAGGAAAGGAAGGAGGGAGGGAGGGAGGGAGAGAAAATAGAGAAGAGATGACACCCAATTAATTGATTAATTCCAGGTTGAAGGAACTTGACATGACAAGTATGTGAAAAGAGAAAAGTTCACATGTTTGAGGATTTGGAAAGTTCTGTGTGGTAGGAACACTGATGAATTAGATTAAAGTAGTAAAGCCAAGTTCTAACCGGAAACATTTGGCATTGAATGCCTTATAAGCCAGCGCATTTGTCTGATTTTCTGGAGGGGGCAGATAGGACACTATAATGAGCATAATTAGGGAAATTTGAGCAATACAAATAAAGGACTATTTATAAAAATATAGGTTGTGTATTGAAACTGTTAGGAGTAGTGCAGCACCCACATCTATGAAAACCGGGATCTAGTTACCAGACCTAAACCAAAGAGGTAGGGGAGGGAGTGGGAGCTTTTCTGGTCAGGGTAGACCAGGCTGATGGAAAGGCTACGAACAGGAGACCTTAGAGAAGGCAGGAAACCACTCCACAGTGACCCCAACAGGGCCCAGCTACACGCCAGCCTCTTCATCTTCTCTTCTTACAAGCTCTTGCTAGGGCTTCCCTCTGGCTGAACCCAACCACAGCCATAAGCAGAAGAGTACCTTGACTTAGTGATCTGCATGTGTCAGATGCCCAGGAACTAGATGAGCAGAAAAGAGAGGAGAGCGGTTCTGGTGTGGCCACGGGAAGGCATCCCCTGCGGAGCCATGCACCTTTATTCTAACGCCAAAGGAGGCTTTGAGTCTTAGGCTTCTCCTTTCAATGCCAATGGCTGCACGCTGACCGACATTCCCCCAGTCTACAGACTTGGAATCTGATTACTTGGGCTCGTGGTCTAGGCCTACTGTTCATTAGGTGGCCTTTGGCAAGTTGCCTACTTTCCCTGTCGCTTGTTTCCTCACCTATAAAATAAGAAAAATAACAACAATTTTCTCTTAGGACAACAAAAGTATTAAATTCAATAACACACTGAAAAAATTTAGAACCATCTTCCAAACATGTACTGTTTCTAATGTCTTATCAATTATTACCATACTCTTTAAAATAAATTTTTAAAAAAGACAAGGAAAAAAAGTAAGGTTTCTTGAAAGCAAGCAGTTATACTCAATTATTTATCCAAATCTTGCATAACCTTACCTGTTAATCTGAGTGACAGATTTGATGATAAAAATAGATAATATAACAACCATTGTTAATCAGCTATTCTTGTTTTGAAAATCTGTAACGTATGTATTGTATGTTACTCTGTTTCTGTCTTTGTTTCTGCTGTTTGTTTACTCTTCAAAGTACAATAAAATAAAATAATTACAAAAAATTAGAACCATCATTGACAAATAGGAGAAAGTAAAAAAATGCTTATTCTCAGTTTGATATTGTTAACATTTTCAAATAATAAGGAGCTGAAGTTTAGAGACTTTTCGGAAATTCTCCAACTAAATGTTGCAACTAGAAGACTGTAGTTCCAATAGTGGCAATCTGCACCTCCTCGGACAGCCCTCCAAGGGAAGGGCTGCGCCTTATTCATTAAGCATCTCCAAGCCCACTGGGGCACAAAAGTTTTGCTCAATACCTTTTGATGAATGAGTGTATAAAATGCAGTGACGGATGGTACAGATGCAGTTACTGGAGCACCATTAAGAGCTCCCCTTGCAAGCCTAGAATCCTACTCTCTGGTCTCACACAGGTGATTCTATGAATAATAAAATGGAACTTGGCTCCTTCAGTAAGGCACTGAGATTCAGAAGTGGGCTACAGACAGCGGACGTTGTATGACGGCTTCAAGGGTCAGTGGTTTGGTTTGAATACATGAATCACTGTTTCTAATGCTTTCTCCCCACTAATTCCATGTATGTATTGGAGGCAGAGTTGTTGTTCTTTTGCCTCTAGTAGCTTCTTCCAGCCAACATTCTTTTAACTCTAGAGTTTTTTCAGTGTTTCTTACAGAAAGAAATATTCTGTTAACGTTTCTTAGAGAAAGAGGGGTCAGGGAGATAGCTCAGTGGATAAAGTACTTGCCTGGCAAGTGCAAGGTCCTGAGTTGGATCCCTGATAACACACACACACACACACACACACACTCACACACACACACACACACACACAAAGTATAATGAAAACCTGGGGTATCTCTGCACAAATTGATTGTAGAAATTTGTATTTACAGTTTAGCTTCCATGGAAGTAAGGTAAGATTCTTACATTACAGCAGAGGTCACTTAACTGTCCTAGGAATGTAATATAACAGGCTTCTGTGTACACACATAGGGTAGCTTGCATAACTGTACTCCTGATTCTGCTGGTCTGTTGAAAGAAACTGGTAATGCTCAAATTATTTTTTCTCTCTTCTTTTAAATTTTGTGACCCATTTTGCATGCTTGTATCTGGTAATTCGAACAACGAATTTGAGGACAATATACAATATAACAACCATTATTGAATTTGGTTCTGCATTGTTCTTGTTTTTCTTTTACTATTTTTATTCTCTTTAAAAATAAAAGAAAAATAAATTTAATAAATTGTCTTCTTTCCATTCCTATCTCAATGATGACAAGTCTTAGAAGATGATGGCAAATGGGGGATGTTTTTAAAAGTTAAATTCCAGAAAGCGCAAAGTCATATTATAACTCTTACCCTTTTTGAAAATTTAGTCAAAACAGTAAGTATTTTCTCAGCATTTGTTAAGAAACAAGTTCTTTATTTATTACCTTTTTTTAAAACAAACATTACTTAAGAGATAGTACAAGTTCTTTATTTAAAGAATTTCTAAATAAATATTAATAAAAACACTCTCTTTTCTTCAGTAGTTTATGGCTTACTAGAATGGAGTACAACATCTAAGTAAGAGTTTTAGGAAAAATGATCATCTTTATTCTTTATTCTTTATTTGTGTTGTGTAATATAGGGATAGTAATTATCTATGTTGATTGCTAAACAAAACAGGTTGATAATTACAATGCACAATACATATCACTTAATAAGTGTTAAACTAATGATGGTTACTTTTATTATTATGAAGGGCATTGACACACTCCTATCTGTGACACATGCTATTTAGTGACAAAGTTGATGTAGTTTTTGGAGAATTTTTACTATCTCCCTTAACCCTTGTAGACAACAAATACTTAGCTGTATACCCAAAGGATAGAAGGTTAGAGATAAGGTAAAGAGCATTTCATGGACAAGAGAAAAGTCTTTGTCCATAGAAAGTGCGCATCTTCCTATTCATTCCTACAGGCCCCCCTGACTTGGCTCAGAAGTGCTATGACCAAAGAGCATTTGGGAATAAAAATTTTTACAGAAATCCCTATAGCGTTTCTTTTCCCATCTCATTAGAAGGTACGGGTGCGTGAGTGTGGCCAAGGGAATGGAGCTGGCGTCCCCAGGTAGGGCGCATCACCTCCACTGGTGAGATGAGAGCTATTTCAGGAAGAAAGCAGTGGGGAATGAAGGACTTGATCATGCAACAAGTCATACTTGCCGCATGTAAAGCCTAAATTTGTTATTCTCTGTAAAGACGGCGCTCCAGGAGTTAACCCCTGTGTCTGCCTTATGTTCGCCATGATGGCGTTTCTATCCTGTCACATTGCTGGATAAACTGTGGGCTGTTAGGAAAACAAAAAAACAAGGAGCATTTTAGGAGACTTGCTTTCACTTTGGGAGCCGAGTAATTAACACGCTACATACAGGAGAAAAAGCCCCCCAAATGTTCGGCAGTTCCCACTGAACTTTAATAGAAGAGTACTTTTATATCCTCTCTGTTGAATAGAGAATGTTTTTCAAAGACAATGCAGCAACAAGATTGACACTCTGTGGAATTTTAAGATTTATGAATGTTATGGGCTATAATTAACTTTTCAAAAAATTTTTAGATGTCAAATAGGTAGATTCCTTTGTGCAAAGAACTTGGATTTTAACTTTCATCTCCTTTAATCGAGATTTGCAATTTTCTTTCTGTTTTTTTTTTTTTTTT
>NW_004524882.1:367539-374979 GCF_000260255.1 Octodon degus
ATTTTCTATGTGCTTAAGGGTTTTGTTTTGGAATTTCAGTTCACTGGTGACAGAGTAGCATAAAGAAAAAATTTTGAGAAACTTAGAAAGTAAAGAAAGATGAATCACAGGAGGATGTGAAAGTCTTTCTGACAGAGTTGGTGTGGTGAGCACCATTAAATTAGTGAAGAGTGGGAAGGGAAGAGTAGAAAGGTATTTCAGGTACAGTAAGAAAAGTCAGAAATATATGGAAGTAGGAACTGGAGTGTTTATGGCAAGCAGTCCAGTTGCAAAGTACTGCATCAAAACGCCTGTGTTTGAGAACTCTATGTTCATCCAGGGCAAAAAGTAATAAGGAAGCAGTGCTCTGAGAAATATTGGAAAACTTCCAGTACATTGGTTTTTTTTTTTTTTTTTTTTTTTTTGAGATAGGGTCCCAGGCTGGCCTCTAACTTTATTTATTTATTTATTTGGTGGAACCAGGGATTGAACTCAGGCTCTTGGACTTGCCAAGGAAGCACTTATTCCACTGAGCCATCTTCCTGGCCCCCCAACTTCCAGTACATTCAGCAAGAGTTCCATGAGTACCACCAGATAGCGTTAAAGATCTGGCCAGTTTCATAAATCTTGTGTTTCCTTCCTGAAATGCACCTCCAGTTCGATTTCTGCTTGAATGGTTATGAATTTGTCTCTGCTCCTAGCAGGCATACCCAGCCTGCTCATGAAGCTCTGACATGAGCTTGTGGAACGGAACTTCACAGAAGTCAGAACAACTCAGCACTCTTATTTCCTATGATACGTACTAGCTTTATCTAGTCTAGATCTGGATCCGGAGCTGTGTGGTGCAGACTGCTTGACCTGCCATCGGCCAGTGAAGATGAAAACTGGTAGACAGAACTTCAAATTCCACTCGCTTCTATAGGTGTGAAAAGGGTTTAAACAAAGACCAAACATTTATTTTAGATCTCAGTCTCCACTTGATACTTTTGCAGAATTAGTAGTTTTTAAAAAGACGCAGGTAAAAGATTTCCTCGGTGGTGTATTTAGGTATCGCTTGAAGAGAATCAAAGGTGGAAAAGGGAACTAACATTTACTGAAGGCTTCTAAATACACAAGGCCTTTATGTATACTTCAGCTTCAAAACAATCCTCTGAAATAGGCATAATTATTCCTTAGAGAAGGGAGGTACCAGAGGGGGTGTGGCAGGGCTCTGTTTTGTTCCATAAATGCCTAAAACAGCGCCCAACACTAAAAGCTCAATATGTATTTTTGAGGACTTAAGGACTTGAGTCTTTAGTTGATTTTAAGAGTAGTAAAGCATGCTTAAGAATATTTTCTGGGGACTGAAGAGACACTGAGATACTCAGCATACATAAAAAGTGACAGAAGTTGGATTTGAGTGTAAGTTGAGGTTTATCTGTCAGCAAGCTATGATTTTTCAAGTATATCATAATACCTGTCCATGTAACAGTTCACAAAAGAATAAAAATCTATAATGTTCTCAGTAAGGGTGATGTTTATTGAATGAGAAATAGAATTTATTCCAGAAGCATACAGAGTTCTTGACCCTGTTGGATTATATTCATAAATCAAATCCTCCCCGATCAGTAGAACGGAGACAGACTTCCCATGTGTCCCTGTCACTTGATATAGGCCCCTTTTGGAACAAGAGCGAGCAGCAAAACCTCCATTAAGTGCTGCCAAAGGCCACACTGTGACTTCTTGGTCATTTTGACAGGTATTTACTGAATGCCACCTCCTTTGTCTTCTTTGTAATTGAAGTACTAAGATTTAGGGATATCATGGGAAAAAAGAAGAAATTATTCCTGACAGAATTAGTTTGCAGTTATACTTTTGGTTGGAAACAAGAATCAAACCAGTGATTTATGAACCTGGTTGTGTACGAGAATAACCAGTGTTGTTTGCTAAAATTACAGAATGAGACTATCTGGGGTTCATTCTGCGAGTTTCCACTTCTGTCAAGACCAGGCAGAGCATCCTGATGGAAGGCGTAATTTAAAACACTGATTTGGTGTCATGTTAGAACTCTTTGCTGCTTTTGAACACTATGACTTCCGATCACTCTAAAACTTTCTCACAACTATAAGGCCAACAAAAGAAGCATTGCTTCTGAAGCAGAACTCTACTCTAAAAGAGTACAGTAGGGTGGACATGAGAGGCCGGGCAGGGAGGAGAGTTTGGCCTTTCAAGCTATCACCAGCCTGAATCCTGGGGTCTCAGGCCAAATAAACTGTTAGGCTATTTAATGAGAAATAATGAAGTCTTGGGCCAGTGCGATAGCTCAACATATTAAAAGCGTGCTTTGGCAAGCACAGGGACCAGGATTCAATCCCCAGTCCCCCATGCCATGCCAGTCTTGCCTCAGGGATACACTGAGCCAATGACTGGGTCCAGGCATGGTGGCACATGCCTGTAATCCCAGTGCCAGGGATGCTGAAAACAGGAGGATCACTACAAGCCTGAGCTGCATAGTGGGACCCTGTACCAAATACACACACACACACACACACACACACACACACACGAAAGTCAGTCTTGTTGAAATGCTGGTGAACTGCAGAAACGAATGGCTGGCACAGTTTACACAGGGGTATTTAGCAATGTTCTGCACTTAGTGATCCCTGGTGAGTGTTTGTTTAAAACATAATTATTAGGATACTTGGCGAGAGATGTAGGTCACCAGGCTGAAGGCTGAAACAGGAATATACCATATTTCACTAGGAGTAAGCAGTGCTACGTGGTTTGGCCTGATAATGCTTTACAATGGTTCCAATAGGAAAAACAAAGCACAATCCCTAGACATTGTACGCAATGGGAAGCTGAACGTTCCTGACTGCGCACCACCTCGGGAGTGCTACTCAGCTGCTTAAGAAACAAACGCAATAAAGGGAACTAGGAGCAGGCTAGTATTTCCGCTGCATCTGTAGCGTGCCAAGTACTGTGAAGTGGCTTGCAAGTGCAACTGATTTGTAGATGTTTCCACTGCGATCAAGTCTGTCTGTCCACTTGATAGTTTGATCATTAAAGTAAGTCCCTGACTGTGCTGGGTGAGCACTGGGCAGAGCCCTTGATGTTCTGTCTGGTTCCTGGCCTCTTCTCCTCAGATTCTTTCTGTGTGCTCTCCTTCCTGGCCACAGGACATAAGCAGTTTTCTTCTGTTACACTCTTTCACCCTGATTTTCTGCCTTAAATCCAGCTGACTAGAGACTGCAAGTAAAAGTCAAAAAAAATTCTTCCTTTTTACCTTTATTTGTCAGTATTTTGTACACTGAGGCAGGAACTAAGATTCGTTGTCCTTATATGAGAGTTATAGCATAACCTTTAGGTTGAGTTAAAAACTTTTAATTGCCACTCTAGGGAAAATCACAGTGATGACATTTATTCTGTTACGTTTTAGCAATCACATATCCATCCTTTTATGAAGGTCCAGGGAGCTAAACCCCATGGGGCACACCTGTAACCCAAGCACTCAGGAGGCTGAAACAGGAATACTGTCGTGAGTTCAAAGCCAGCCTGGCCATCATGTTGAGACTTCAAAAAGCCAAAAAAATAAAAATAGAAAAACCTTCTGGATCGCACAGTTTAAAACCTAGCTTGCTTTGCATTTTGGTTCCAGTTTGGTTATCATACAGCAATTTAGAGAAATCATGAAAATTAAGGTTAAATTTACAACCCCTTGGATTCTTATAGAGACTGCTGCAATCAGTGCGGAGACTCTTCAAGAAGCAAGGCGTAGAGGCCCCAGCCCACCCAGCTCTCATACTTCTGGGTATTTTCCCGCAAGAGCTGAAAACATGACACCACAGCAATGCATGTGCGCCGTGTTTATAGCTGCGCAACTTGTCACAGCTAAATCACGGCGACTACCCACATGCTCATCCGCTGAGGAATGCATAAACACGGCATCGTATGTTTATACAACGGAGTGCTGCTCAGCCATAGGGAACGGTAAACCGGGGGCTTTTACGGGCAAGTGGATGCAGCTGGAGAGCAAACTCAGGTGAAATAAATCAGACTCACATGCAAGCATCATATTGTCTCCCTAGAGTGAGAAACTGAAAGAGTAAATAAGGTCTATAAAGCACAGTAGATATTGCTAAATGGGAAGAAATTATTCAAAAAGGAAAAAGGAACAAGGGTGCATGAAAGGACAGTAGGGAAAAGGGAAAAGTGCAACTCCGTTATACTACTGGTTGCTCTTAGTTCATTAAAAGTGAAGGTTTGTGATAATATTGATTGGAGAAATTTTCATGCCCATGTCTCACACCCTGAGCAACTACTTTAAAGATTACAGTACATAATGTATTAGCTATTGCTATTCTCCTATTATTTTGCTATAAAATTTTATTTTACCTTTTCCCATAAAATAAAGAAAGAAAAAGAAAAATAGTAAAACACCATGTGTGTCTGTGCCTTCCTAGTAAAGCTACAGGGTGAAACACTTCCCCTTCTTTAGGGGCAGGAAATCCATAAACTAGCCTTCTGTAGACCATGATAGTTTAGCAAGTGTCAGTTTTCTTCGCAATAGTAAACAAATACAATAGTTTTGGAAGACCATATAGAAGAAAACTGTCTCTTGTCCTTCGGTAGAAAATACTTGCTTTATAAACAAAGATACCTCAGAAGAATTTCTCTTGTTTCTTTTTCTTTCTTTCTTTTCTTTTCTTTTTCTTTTTTTTTTTTGTATTTTAGGGAAGAGTAGAGTACAGGGTATTCAGGATCTCACTACTAGATCAGACTCATAGTGATCTGCCTGTTTACAGCCTCCTGAGAGCTGGGATTACAGGTGTGTGCCAGCACGCCCAGTCTCAATTGCCATCTCAGTGGGGTCCGGGGGCAAGGCCAGCACAGCAGGCCTGGGAATTGAACCCCTGGTCCTTGTGTCTATTTGCAGGTGGTTTAATCCGCTGAGCTATTTGGCTGGCCCTAAGGTTCTATTTTTATTTTTTATTTAACTATTTCTTTATTCTTTCTGTATTTTAGGGAAGGGTCTACAGGGTTTTTGGGTTCTTCGTACTATACTGAACTCATAGTGATCTGCCTGTTTACAGCCTCCCAAGAGCTAGGACAATTGTTGATATTTTGTTTGTATGATAGTTTTATTCATTAAAATTAATGAGTATGGTGGCTACCATCTTTTTGTTGCCTGACCATTTCCCTCAAGCACAATACTTTGAAATGCTTTCCACATGATATTCAATCTTTACAACAATCTAGATATTCTTTTGGATCTTCAGTAGAGAAAAATAATTTTTTTTTGGTACCAAGAAGCAAACTCAGGACCTCACAGGCAGGTACTGTGCTGCTGAGCTCCATCCCCGGCAAGAAGACGATTTTTTATAGACTGAATTGTTTAAGACATGTAGTTCAAGACTGGTGCAGTAACCTGGGCCTAATCTATCTGTCTCTCCTATCTTTTAAACACGGACCAAGAGTAGTGCTGAGTAGATAAAATAGTTTTGTCCATATGCCATGATATCTGGGCTAGGGAGATGGCTCAGCAGCATAAGCATCTGCCTGGCAAATGCAAGGTCCTGAGTTTGATTCCTGGTACCGGGGGCAGGGAGGGATATGCCATGATATCATTATTTATTTTTTAAATTCTTATTTTATTTGCAAACTCTGCATTACTTTTTTAAAATGTACTTAGTACAGGGTCTCACTACATAAATTGGACTTATAGTGATCTTTCCTGTTTTTCAGCCTCCCAACAGCTGGAATTACAGGTATGAACCACCACGCCCAGTCTCAGTTGCTCCCTCAGTGCACCCAGTGGTGGGGCAGGCATGGCAGGCTGGGGAGCCAATCCTCGGCCCCTGCATCTTCCTAAGCAGCCACTTTAATCCACCGAGCTATCTGGCCAGCCCATGATATCATTATTTAGACAATCATTATGTTTTTGTAGAATAAGGGTATAGGAAATATTTCCCTGTATAGTAATAAGTCTGATACATACAAAGTAAATGTTATTTTTTTTGTATTTAGTACAGTGTCTACAGGGTCTCACTATGTAGACTGAACTCATATTGATCTCCTGTGTTCAGCTTCCCAAGAGCTGGGATTACATGCACACGCCACCGCACCCAGTCACAATTGCCGTCTCACGTGCCCCGATGGTGGGGCTGGCATGGCAAAAGTAAATGCATGTACTTAGGAAAACCTGGAAGAAGTTATATCAAATGTTAGCATTTTTTTCTGGATTGTTGAATTAGATATGTATTCTTGTGTTCTGTTGTACAGTTTTCTGTTTCCTATATTTTCCACGTGAAGTATTTATTACTAAAGGGATAATTATAAACTATTGAGAGTCTTTCCATGTATTAAATTATGAGGAAATACAAAATACTGAGAGGCATTTATTTAGCCAACAGAGCCACAAGCATGCAGTAACAGTTTTTTTACTGATAGTTGTTCAGAGATCATACTCTGTGTCACTTGTATTCAGCTGTCCTATACAGTGTTCACAATACTATAGACTTGGACACACATCGCTTGTAGCACAAACCCAGGAACAGTCTCCTTTTAGCTATTCTTCTTTGTGTTTTCAGGGGAACACAGTGCTTGAATTCAGGATTTAGAGCCAAAGGAGCTGAAGATTCGCGCTGACTTTTCACATTTTCCCTGCACTTTCTGCTTGAAAGGTTTGAAGTGGAAAAGTATTCATACACAACTTACATGATTTGAATAGAGAAGGAAGGGATGTTTTGTTATTTTCTCTGAAGCAAAGGAAAAGGTTAGCTATCATTATTAGCTATTACTGTCTTTTAATCCTTTGCTCAAATATCACCTATTTTCCAAAGCTTTCTTGGCTCAGTTCACTTCTCTATTTTTCCAGTTTTTACCTTGCTTTTTATGCCTCTATAGCTCCCCGCACATGCACTGCGATCATTTATTGCTGGCTGTTTTCCCTACTGTGATATAAGCACAGGCACAAGGCTCTTTTCTCTCTATTTCAAAGGCTCAGCCTGTCGCAGACACTGAGTAACAGCTAAACACGAATGCTGAGTTGTTTCTCAGAGAGTCTGAGGTGACACTGATTGAAATGCACCACTCTCCTTCCCCTTATTCTAGCCAACCCTCACCACCCCCTTTTCAGTGAGCCATAGCTGGCCAATCTCTAAAATCATTTCTTTTCTTTTTCTTTTCCTTCCTTTTTTGTATTAGGACAGCGTGTACAGAGCGTACAGGGTCTCACTGTGTAGATCGGACTCATAGTGATCCTCCTTGAGATAACCTCTCAAGTTCTGAGATTACAGGCATGCACCACCACGCCCAGTATCAATCACCTTCTCAGCACACCCTGGAGGTGGGGATGCCAGGGGAGTCCCGGGGGATCGAACGCAGGCCCCTACCTCTACCTAAGCAGGCACTTTCTTTCTTTTTTTTTTTTTGCCTCCTTTCTTTTTTTTTAAATTTAATTTAATTTAATTTTTCCATAAT
>NW_004524882.1:375079-381181 GCF_000260255.1 Octodon degus
GTCAAGCCATACAGTTTTATGTAGAAGATGGGCAAGGCAATGATCCTGAGAATCTTCAGAAGATTTTTTAATCTAGCAGTTAATTGGAAAGATTCTCACCCTGACTATATATACTGACACCTGTGAACTAAGCAACTACACTAAAGATGGCAATTTGTAATAGTAATTTCATGCTTGGAGTGCCTGTCATTCTGGTCTTCTGAATATGGGCTGCTTGTCATGAATTGCCAGTTGCTGCTGTGATTTCTCTCAGGTAGGTGATTGTTCAAAAAGAAGGGGGTGGTGAATGAAAGCAAGAGACAGGAAAAGGAGTATTGTGGGACTGTCCTGCTTCAAGGTTGTATATGGTAAGATTTTTGGACTTATGTGTAAATATAAGAAGTATATAATTCTTTATGACTTTTAAAATATATTTTCTTATTTTTAAATTTTTTTATCATTTTCTGTAGGGACTTAAAGTTCAACATAACAATACTTGAGGAAAAATATCTGTTCCATATTATGCCTAAGATGTTTCATATGCAGACAGATAGTGAGGTTGAGCTTAACAGCCTAAGTTGTATGGTAATAACAATAAGCTTGTCTTCTGGATAGTTAACAACCTAAGTTTGCAGACCAAAATTAGAGGAAAAGGAGGGCCACAAGGAAAGCCAACATTTTGGCCCTAGCCTTCCAAGGTCAATTAAGACTCAGGTCATATGAGAACTTATACTGTAACATCATGTAACTCAGTAGTGTCCCAAATTTTCTGATCAAGAAGATTATAGGGCCAAAAAGGAAAGTGATTGATGATGTAGAGTGTGCCTAAGGAGAGTCACAGAGAGAGAAAACATTCTCTCAGCCTTTCACAGAGAGCACACTGGCCAAGCAATGGCCGTGACTCATCCACATGGCTGACACTGACGAAGGTTCTACAATCTGAGGTACAAGATCTCAGGATAAATCCTGAGGGGATTTCACTGACCTTCTCAGACCCAAAAGCTACGACTCTTGTTGCATAGGTCCTGCTTTACCTTGGTCTTAACCATCTAGCAGAAAAGCATAAAAATGAAATATAAGAAGTAAAGCCATGCTGTTATGTTGAGCTTCGGGGGACTCAGGTCAACAATTTCTGATATTGCCAGTCAAGCAGAAGACCCAATACTATTATGGGCTACTGGACTCTTTTAGAATATTTTGCTGAGTTTACACACCTATAATATTCAAATAATGGAACTTAACAAAAAATGGTATACAGATGTATGTTCATTTTGTATCTGTGTATTCAAAGTGGTTGGGATAGATATATAGTTACAGTCTCTTAATGAATAGAGGGATTTGTTCTAATGGTGTTTGTAAATAGGATATCATGTCTGCATCTTGTACAGCAATTAACCACTAGGAAGAATGTATGCAGTGTGTTAATTATTGAAACTGTCCTACCAATTTGATTTGAAACTGTCTCATTGCTATTTGTTTATCAATAAAATTATGGAAATAAAATAAATAAATTAGTGAATACTTAAAAAAAGATTCATACAGTCATAGATGGAGCTTTATCTGAGGTGGCTCATTTAGAATGTTTGATCTTGGGATTGAGTCATGGTGCAATGCTAGGACCAAGGACACTAGGATTGAGGGTGTGAATACTACTTGCCCTAAGTAGCCTCAATAAGATGTGAGGGACAGAAAGTGCTGTGGTCATCCATTGTTTGCTTTGCCACCCTCTGCCCACCATGCACTCTTTCTCTTCTTTGATACATGACACCATGCCTCAGTGTTAGCTGGTTATGGAGTGAAACCTCTACAAACCATAAACTAGACAAGCCTTTACTCTACTAACTGACACAGAATTTAGAATCAGGGAAATTGGGTTGTTGCTGTGATTATATCTGATCATGTGGTTTAAGAGATTCTGGAGCTTATTTGTGGGAAGGAGAAGAGTTAGCAAAGGTTTTGAGATGGTATTTGAAAGGTACAGTTGGAATTTTTGCACTTGTACTTGGTTGAAGATTCTGGGCAAAGTTTAGAAAACCAGAGTGCTAACAGAAGTGATGACAGTGAGAACCAGGCTCAAGAAATTTGTGTTGAGAAGAAGGCCACCACAGGCTGCAGGGCTCCAGACCGTGTATGCTGCGACCTGGCAGAAAGTTTATCTGCATTTTGCTCCTGTCAAGAGACCTTGCCCAGGACTTAGATTAAGGGTTAAAGATTAATTAATCTTACAGAAGTAATTTCAAGGCAGTCTAATATTGAGGAAGTGATATGGCTACTGTTGAGGGCTTTTAGTTGGATATTTGTTGAAAATCAACAGCAAAAGGTCACCAGAATGATTGAAATATTTTGAGTCTTGTCAGAAAGGAAACTCCAGCAAAGCTGTGGACTGCAAAGATAGAGCAGAAGCAATCCTGATTTCTGAGAAGGAATAGGAGAATAGAAAAATATGCCCTAAGAGCATCACAAGAACCAGCAGAACATTTTTCACCCCCATAACTGCAAAACTGAAAGATCTTGCTTTGAGAAGAGAGCCCAGAACACTACAGTGAAGAACAGTGGTGGCCTCGGGAAGTTGCTCCTTGGGATTTGGTTCATTGGCATTGGTACCCTGCAGCCTAGAGAGAAGGAAGCCTAGATACTGCTCTAGCTGGCAGCAGACCTTGGTATCATCCAAGTGGTACTAGTTTTAGGTACATGCAGAATGCAAGATTTATGGGGACAAGAAAGCTTCCACTCAGATTTCAGGAGAAGTCCCGGAAGGCCAAGCAGTGTGCCCCTGAGAGGACAGTGGGTGAACCTGTGTGTGTGAAGCCAGAGATGCAGTGGAGACTCCAATGGTTGGAGAAGCCAAGACTGACTCATCCAACTAAAACTAAAGGTGTGAACAAAGCCAGCCAAAGGAAGAAGCCATGGGAACTACAACCACCAGAAGTGCCCAGGCATGGAGCCATCCAAGACCTTTCAAATTCAAAATTTGCCATAGATTGGTGGGGATATTGT
Source organism: Octodon degus (assembly GCF_000260255.1). Taxonomy (NCBI): domain Eukaryota; kingdom Metazoa; phylum Chordata; class Mammalia; order Rodentia; family Octodontidae; genus Octodon; species Octodon degus. The sequence continues at coordinate 378,056 of NW_004524882.1, forward strand.
AAGTGGAAATGTGAGATTTAACATTTGTCTTGCTGGATTTTTTTCTTGCTTTGTTCCCATCCCTTGACATCACCCTGTGTTTAACTTCTGGAATGGAATTGTGTATCTTGTGCCACTGAATGTTGTAAGTGTTAATTTTCTTTTCATTTGCACAGGGGCTTCCATCTAAGACTTTGCCTTAAACCCCAGAGGAGTCTTTGGACTTTTCAGCTGTGCTGAAATTGTTAGGACACTGGAACTCTTGGAAATGGAATAATTGCCTTTTTAATAAAAGGATGTGCATGAATCTTGGGGGGCTGGGTACAGAAGGTTATGGTTTGGGTCAAGATGTCCCCCAAAGCCTCATTCAGGGATTAGTGGTGTTTTTCAGAGGTGATTGCATCTGAAGTGTGTATTACTGGAATTAATTCACAGTGAATTGCTAGGAACAAGGGCAGTAGGATTAAGGGTGTGAATGCCATCCACCCAAAGTAGTCTTCATAAGATATAAGGGATAGAAAGAACTGTGGTTGTGCTTTGTTGCTCCTTCTACTTCCTTTCCCACAGTGACCTGTGTCTCCTCCATGGTGTCTGTGTGCTGTTCCTTGGAGCCAGCTGATTATGGACTGAAACCTCTACAAACTGTGAGCTAAATAAACCTACATCCTAGAAAATTTAATTACTCCATGACACAAAACTCATCATTCATGTCTTTCTGTACCCTGACCATTATTACTCTCCATGAGATGTAACTGAAGTATGTCTCTTTTGTTTGCAACCTGCCTAAAGGCTAAAAGGAACTCTTTCAGTAATCTCTATATTCCAAGATGCTAATCCAGGATATAGCCCACTGATATATTAAGTAATAATTTCTGCATGAAGCAATCTAGATACAGTGAGGAAAATAGTGTCATATTAATGTTATAAATATACAAATACACAAAACCTGAAATATTTGAAAACTTCACCATAATAATCCAGCATTGACTCAGAGAAAGAACTAACACATAATGAACATGTATAACGTACCAAACATTGTGCTGGGTGGTGAGCACATTGCTAGAGTCATCTTGCAGCATCTCTACAACAACTTGTCAAAATAAATAAATAGCCTCATTTTTCTGATGAAGAAACTTGAGTTCAGAAAACAGGGTCATAAATTTCAGAAATGTCTGACATCAAAATTGCTTTTTCTTCTATTAGGAGACTATTGTTTGAAGAAAACAACATTCAGAATGATAGAGAATTTGTGGGGAAAATGATGAAGGGATTTCTGATTAAGTGCCATTGGAATCAAAATTGTCATAACAGAATGTTGTTGGCAAAGAATATGCTCTCTTTCCACATACTTGCTTGTTCTCTGCCCACCTCTGTATCTAAGTAAGTAGAATGCACAACTCTACTGACTCTAGAGGTTCTATTTTGCCTATAATGTTCCAGGTCTGGGTGGTCTTAGCAAATGCCTTAACTAACACACTTGACAAAGGATAATTTAAAAGAAGGACTTTAAGTAAAGTTGCATCTTTCTAGATGCAACTACCTCTGAAAAACACCACTAATCCCTACATGAGGCTTTGGGGGACATCTTGACACAAACCATAACATCCTGTACCTGAACGCCCAAAGATTCGTGCACATCCCTTTATTAAAAGGGCAATTATTCCATTTCCAAGAGTTCCAGAGTCCTAACAATTCCAGTATTGCTGATTTTTCCTCCCTGAATTTCCTTAGTACTTTTATTAAGTACAATTTATTGATGTTGTCAAATGGATTACATAGATGTGACCCAATAATACTGTTTACCAGTAATAAAATAAAATTCAACATGAATTTTTTTTTTTACTTTGGGTAGGATTGAGCAGTACTTTGCAATATGTTTCGCATTTTTTCTGAGTATTTATGCATTATATTTCTCACTATATTAGAAACTGTTTCAACAGAGAAAGAATGTTCAGATTAAATTTTTATCTTTTACATGTAGCATAATTTCTTAGATATAGCTCTCAAAGAAGTAGTAAGCTATTAAAAAATATAGATAGATAGATAGATAGATAGATAGATAGATAGATAGATAGGTAGATAGATATCCTTTTTCCTTGGAAAGTTCTGGAAAGCTTGAAAAAGTGTATATTTTCAGATGAGAAATATATAATGAAACTCAGTGAAGCAAAGTACTTTTACCTCAGCATGCATTATGAGGGATTGGACACAGATTCCTTGATTACGCATCAGTTCATTTTGCAATTTAAGCATCTTGTACAGTAAGCATAATTTTAATATAGCATGTCTTGAGAGGCTAGTACATTTGAGACTATGATTATTTTTCTTAGGGAAACTGCAAGAAACCATACATACTATGATAGTTTTAGACACAGTGACAAGTGAAAATTGAGAAGCTAGAAATAGCAAAATTTCTATTAAGATTTCTAGCAGTTGACCTAAAAGACTACAGAAATTTTGTTGTTTGTCTTATATTGTAGGAGAAAAAAATCCTGAGCATATTTTATTCTTCCAACCATATTTGGTCCCAGGGTAATGTAAGGGAGTTAACAAGGTTTAAAGAAGGCAAATGGCTTCTATAAGAAAATAGCACAGTACTGAAAAAAAAATAGAGAAAAAAATCTCTCACCAATCCACCCTCCCCATAGAGGCTTCCTTCTCACCTAATCTGTTGTCTCCTGCTTGCTCTGCATTTTTAAGACCATAAAATCTATTTACTTAAGGACATTCAAGATTTATTTTAGATACTTACTGGTGATCAGTTTTTATTTTAATGCCCATGTATATTTCATGATTATATTTATTAAGTTATTCTGTTTTTTATTTATAGAAGAAGTCCTAATGAGGAGAGGGCAAGGAGAAAGCCTGGAAGCAGGACAAGGACAAAGCCATACATTTATACACACAAGATGAGCAAGAAAATGATCCTGAGAAACATTAGCAGATTTTTGAAACTAGCGGTTAATTGGTAGGATTCTCACCCTGAATAACTTATACATGCTGATACCTGTGGACCAAACAACTGCACTGAAGATAGTAATGTGTAATAGAAGGGTCATGCTTGGAATACCTGTCATTCTGGTCTTCTAAATATGTACTTCTTGTCATGACATGCCAATTATTACCATACTGTCTCACAAGTAAAAG
>NW_004524882.1:381281-386513 GCF_000260255.1 Octodon degus
GACACTGCTGAGTTACATGATGTTACAGTACAAGTTCTCATATGTCCTGAGTCTTAATTGACCTTGGAAGGCTAGGGCCAAAATGTTGGCTTTCCTTGTGGCCCTCATTTTCATCTAATTTTGGTCTGCAAACTTAGGCTGTTAACCATCCAGAAGACAAGCTTATTGTTATTACCATACAAACTAGGCTAAGCAGGCACTTTAAAATCATTTCATTCTACTTTTTGTCCAATAATATTTATTTTCTTCTTTATTCTCTTTATCATTGGAATTTATTATCATTTTAATGCAGTTCATACTTTACATTTGTATCTGTTTACTACTTGTGTCTTCTCATTACAACATAGAGACTCATAAAGCCTGAGAGATGCGTTCTGTTCACTGTTATCTATCACCACAAATACGTAACATCATTATAGAGACATTTCAATGTATTCTGAGTGATTTTGAAGTGCACAGTCCTTACTTATGAGCTATATATTCCATGCTCTGCAATAGACCTCTGCCAATTTTTTATTCCCTCTATCTATGTGAGCCTTTGCACCCTTCTGCTATAATCTCTCTGCACTTCCTGTACCCCAGATTCTGGTGAGCACACTGTGTTCTCTGTTGCCATGAGTTCAGTTGTTTTAGATTCTACACATAAAAGAACTGTGCAGCATTTTCCATTTGACTTACACATTTAGCATACCCTTCTCCAGTTCCGTTCAGGTTCTCACAAATGTCAGAACTGCTTCCTGACTAAAATGATATGAGTACACACTGTTTTTGTTATTCATTCATAGATATGGACATTTAATTTAGCTATCATGAGTAGTGATACAATGAATGTGCAAGTGAAGGCATCTCTTTGGTAAAAAGGTTTCACTTACTTCAGGTACATACACAGAAGTGCAATTGCCGAATCCTATGACAGTTCTATTGTTGGCATTTATTTTAAAGTAATGATGTTTACTGTAAAGCTTTAGTGACGGACATCCCTAACAATGCTTGGAGGTTCCCTTTTTATACATCCATGCGAACACTTTCTATCTTTTGTATTTCTGATAACAGCCATTCCAAGGTCTGTGACCTGCACTCCCCGACGATCAGTGATGGTGAGCCCTTTTGCTGTGTGCAGCTTTTGCCCATCGATCAGCCATTCCTATGCTTCTTTGAACATTGTCTTTTCAAGGCCCTTGTATAGTGTTTAATTGGCTTAGTTGCTTTCCTCCTAAACAATTATTTGAGTTCCTTATAAATTTTGGATATTAATTCTTAATCAGCTGTGTGACTATTCTCCAAAGTTGTAGTTTGGCTTTCGTTTTGTTTTTACAGTTCTTGTACAGAAGCCTTATATTTTTACAAAATGTTGTTTTTTCTTTTGTTGACCACACATTTTAGTCAAATCTAAAAATCATTAGCTAGAAAAAAGTTGTATAACCTCTTCCATTTGTTTTCTTCTAATAGTGTTATAATTTCTGGTTTTATTTTCAAAATGTTAATATATTTTCTTTTCTTTTTCTTTTTATTTTTTATTAATTTTATTGAGAAACAAATAGCAATGAGACAGTTTCAAAACTGATTAGTAGGACAGTTTCAACAATTAATACATTGTGTATGTTGTCTTTGTAGTGGTTATTCATAGTACAAGATGCAGACACGATATCCTGTCCAAACACTATTAGTACAAATCTTTCTATTCATTGAATTAAGAGAAAGTAGCTTTATATCTATCCTATCTATTTTGTATATAGAGATACAAAATGCTCCTTCATTTGTATCTCCTTTTTTGTTTAGTTTTGTCAGAGATGGGTATTCCCTTTCCATTTAAATATTCTGTAGGTATTTAAAGTTTAACATATCAATATTTGATGGAAAACACCTGTTCCATGTTACTTCTAAGATGCTTGATATTCAGACTGATAATGAGGTTAAGCTCAACTGTCTAAATTATATGGTAATAATATCATTAAGCTTCTCTTCTGGAAAGTTAACAACTTAAGTTTATAGACCAAAAATGAGAGAAAAAGAAGGGCTGCAAGGACAGCAAACATTTTGGCCCTAGACTTTCAAGGTCAGTGAGGACTCAGGACATAGGAGAACCTGTACTATAACATCTTGTAACTCAGTTGTGTCCCAAATTTACTGATCAAGGAGATTATGGGGCCACAGAAGAAAGTGATTGATGATATAGAATGTGCCTAAGTAGAGTCACATGGAGAGAAAACATTCACTCAGGATTTCACAGAGAGCAAACTGGTCAAGCAATGGCAATGACTCATCCACATGGCTGACACTGACAAAGGATCTGCAAACTGTGGTTCAGGGTTTCAGGGTATAAAGCCTGAGGGGATTTGAATGAGTTTGTCAGATACAGAAGTTCCATTTCTTGTGCTATAGGTCTTGCTTTATTTTGGTCTTAACCATCTAGTAGAAACACATAAAAACAAGGTATAAAAAGTAATGCTGGGCTGCGGAGATGGCTCAGTGACATAAACTCTTCCCTGGCAAGCACAAGAGCCTGAGTTTAATCCCCAGATCTGCACAAAGAAAAAGTAATGCTATATTGATATGCCGAGCTGTAAAAGGCTCAAGTGAACAACTTCTGACATTGCTAGTCAGATAAACCACTGCTATTATGGTCTACCAGACTATACTGGACTATTTTGCTGAACTTTAATGTATTTTGAATTGAATACTTCATGTGGAATAAGAGGAACACAATATCATTTTGGATATAAATATCTACTGCTTTCAACAAAATATTATTGGAAAGACTGTTGTTTGCCATTTTGTATTACTGCCACCTTTGTCAAAAATAAATCAACATTCATATCTGGGCTTTTTGGGTGTTCAGCTGGTATATGTATTTATTTTCATCTTTAATATCATATTATTTTAGTTACTATTAATTTGGAGTATAGTTTGAAGTCAAGTAGTGTGACATTTTCACCTCTGTTCCTTTTACTCACTATTGCCCTGGCAACTTACACTTGTGTGTTTGTTTCCATATGAATTTTAAGATTGCTTTTTGTATAGCTATGAAAAATACCATTGAAGTTTTGATAAAGATTACACTGCATACATCTCCAAGTTGCTCTGGAGATTTTGGATATTTTTAGCAATATTAATTCTAGTCCCAAATCATGAACTATCTTTCTATTTATCCTGAAACACATTTAGCACAGAAGAAACCAGATAGCCACATAACAGAGCACACCTCGAACAAAGACCCCTGGGAGTAGGAAAGTTACTGACAACTTGGGGAAAGGTTGATAACAAAGAATGAATTTTATGGCTAAATTGATTGATATTCATTAATTTCTAATCTTTATTAGTATATGTTGTAGTGCTTAATGATGGCATTCACTGTATGAAATTCACAGGTGCACATAACACATTCTGACTTTTCTTCGTATTTTAGGGAAGGGCCTAGGGTGTTCAGCGTCTCACTACTATAGCTTTTCCTTCACTTTGAACAATTTCTTTCCCTTTCACAGTATCTCGTGTCAGATGTCCATTTTAACTGAGTATTGAAATTTTGGGAGCATATTTTACGTCTTTGTAAATTCTAGATAGTAGTCATTTTTCAGAGGAGCAGCTGGGAAATCCTTTTAACGTTGTGGAGGCTGTCTCTTGACTCTGTGGGTGGCCACTCGGTTGTAAAAGACCACTGGCCTTTTCTCTACATAATAAGGAAACATTCTCAGCTTGTTCAAAACAAAACAAATACTTTACAGAAGCAAAAAATAGCACTGGATAGTGCTCTTCTGTCTAGTCTCTATGAAAATTTTTTTGTGCCTTAATGAAAGACTGTGCTATGAATTCAGTCCCATATGAGCTCTGTAAGGCAGGCATCACCCACCATGTTCTGTGCTTAGTCTGGCTCCACGTCACGCTACACTTGCTTCACAAAGCTATCCCCACGGAAAGGGCGGAGGGAATTCCCTGGAGCTGGTGTCGTGTGCTCATTTTAGGCACCTCGCATTACTGGGGGATCTAGCTAGCAGATTACATTGTTTTACGCTGTGTTAATTTTATTAACTGCAGAATGTAGAAATAGTAATTCTTCACAAACATGTACTCTATTCCTTATCCAGACAAATGTGTAGCACACATTTAGCAATTAGAAAATATAGACTAACACATGTTCATGATAGTTCACCATGCACATGACCCTTCATCATTGAATTATATGTACACATACCGATAATATAAAATATAAGTATTGGTAATGAGAACAAATTTTAGGCCAATCCTGCCACAAATACACATGCACAAGTTGCAACTGAAGATATCTCTCCAGCCACTGAAAACTGATGTGTGAAAAGCATCCCATCAATGAACTCTTTTTACAGAATAAATGTTTTATTCTTTCAATGGAATGTAAAGAAAATGCCTCAACATGTCAGTTTCATAAAACATGTGAAAAGAATGTGACAAAGACGGCTCTCATTCATCACAATATCAGATGAAAATTTTTTACAACTCTTTTTGGGTTTGTATTTATTTGACACAGGCTCTTGCTATGCAGTTGAGACTCCTAGTGATCCTCCTCTCTCAGCCTCTCCAGTGCTGGGATCACAGGCGTGCATCAAGCCCAGTTTGGGGCATGCCCCGAGTTCCGAGGCACTTTTAAAACCTTGTTCACTTTTATGTAGACATACTCCATTACTTCTTAATTTCTTCCCAGAAGAGCAGCTTGTGTACGTAAGGGGGACAGAATGACGAGTGATCTCTAATTATCACAGCCATGAGCACATGGACGTAAGTAGGTAGTTGGTCAATTTTCATTTCTAAATTAATTAGCAAAGCATGCGAAGAAGTGTCAGAAGGCAGAATATGCTCTAGGCCCACATTTAGTCAGGATTACCCTGCCTGGCACAGAGTCATGCAGTCAATAGCCGTACATTTAGCTGCAGCCACATTTGGGGTTCTGTTTCTACTTTTCTCCGGCTGGGGTCTTTTTTGGAGGGGTGGGTTATGGACCAACAGATAAACTGTTGACCTCACCGTAGAGATGCCCTGATGAGTTGCGATAACATCTGCCTCGCACACTTGTGACCCGCTAGGGAATCTGCTGAGCTTTTCTATACTGCTTCATCTTGCTCCAGAGACCTCACCAGGAGCACTGTTTGGACACACCTCCACGTGCTGAGCACAGGGAAAACCTGGAACCGAGGGATTGGTTCATGGCCGCTATCATATGAGCACAGGGAAAACCTGGAACCGAGGGATTGGTTCATGGCC
>NW_004524882.1:386613-389967 GCF_000260255.1 Octodon degus
GAAAATACCTGTTCCATGTTATGTCTAAGATGTTTGATATTCAGACAGATAGTGAAATTAAACCCAACTGAATAAGATGTAGAGTAATCATAAGCTTCTCTTCTGGAGGGTTAACAACCTATGTTTGCAGACCAAAAATTAGAGAAATAGAAGGGCTGCAAGGACAGCCAACATTTTGACCATAGCCTTTCATGGTCAGTGAAGACTCAGGATATAGGAGAACATATACTGTAACATCTTGTAACTCAGTTGTGTCCCAAATTTTCTGATCAAAGAGATTATAGGGCCACAGAGCAATGTGATCAGTGTTGTAGAGTGTGCCTAAGGAGAGTCACATGGAGAGAAAACATTCTCTCAGGCTTTCACAGACAGCAAATTTATCAAGCAATGGCCATGACCCATCCACATGGCTGACACTGACAAAGGATCTGTAACCTGTGGTACAGGGTTGCAGGATAAATCCTGAGGGTACTTGAATGACCTTATCAGATACAAAAGTTACATTTCTTGTTATACAGGTCTTTCTTTGTCTTGGTCTTAACCATCCAGCAGAAAAGTATGAAAACAAGGTATATAAAGTAAAGCCATATTAACAGGCTGAGCTGTGAAAGGCTCAATTCAACAACTTCTGTGGATAACCCACTACTATTGTGGACTGCTGGACTGTGTTGGATTGTTTTGCTGAATTCATGCACCTACAGTATTTAGACGCCAATGGAACACCCATTTCCAACAGGACTAAACAAAAAAAAGGTGATACAAAGGAAGAACCATTTTGTATCTGTATACACAGAATATTTAGGATAGATATACAGCTACTTTCACTTAATTCAATGAGAAGAAAGATTTGTACTAACAGTATTTGGACAGGATATTCTGTCTGCATCTTGTACTATGAATAACCACTAACAAGATAACAATGTGCAATGTATTAATTATTGAAACTGTGCTATTAACCAGTTTTGTAACTATCTCATTGATATTTGTTTGTCAGTAAAATAGAGAAGAAGTCCTACAAACAATAAGAAAAAATAAAATGTCTTATTTATTTAAAGATAAACAGGTGTTTCACCACAGAAAGCAATAAACGGGCAATAGGAACATAAAAACATTTTTCAGTATCTTAGGTTATCAATGAAATGTAAACCAAAACTATAATGAAATTTCTCACCCTTACTAAAATGGTTGTTTTCAGAAAAATAAGGAGTAGACAAGTGCTGGTAAGAAGTAGAAGCTTAAACTCTGTGGGTAGGAAGACATAATGGTGCAGAAATTCTACAACATAGTACGAGGATTCCTTCAAAGTGAAACATAACAGTTCTACATAGTCAAGCAATCACACGTCTACATATACATCCCAAAGTATTCAAAATTTGAATCTCAGGGCTCTTGTGTTCATTGTGGCATCATTCACAATCGTTAATATATGGAAGCAACACTGATCACCAGCAGATACAAGTGACAACTGTGCACAATGGAATACTTACATCTTAAAAGTGGAAGAAATTTTGTCATTTGCAACCTGTGACCTTGGAGGGAATTATGCTAAGTGAAATAAAGCAACCACAAGACAAATACTACAGGGTTTCACTTACATGGGTATTTACCAGGGCTGAAGTTAAATAGAGCCTAAAGAAATGTTTGCCAGAGTTAAATAATTGAGCCCAGGAGAGACAATGACAATGTTTGCCATGGACAAGAGAACAGGAGTTGTGTTAAGTAGGTGTAAGGTGTCTATAGCAGTAATTTAAAGAGATCTGCAATGTTCTATCATAACTATAGTGAAGGCATCCAGCGAGATAGCTCAGCAGACTAAGTGCCTGCTTAGGCAAGCACAGGGGCTGGGGTTCGATCCCTGGCACCACATGCCACACTGGCCCTGCCCCTGGGTGCATTGAGCTGGCCACCTAGATGGCATGGCAGCTCACGCCTGTAATCCCAGCACTGGGAAGGCTGAAAGTAGGAGGATCAATACAAGTCTGAGCTGTGTAGTGAGACCCTGTACCAAATATGTAAAAAAGAAAAATAAAATAAAATAACTATGGTTAATAATAATAATATCATACATTTCAAAATTTGTTACAAGGTAATACCATGTGAAATGTTCGTACAGTTAAAAGGACTAAAGGAAAACTAGGGAGACAGCGGAGGCATTATCTCCCCGACTGTGGCCCTAGTACCATAGAGCAGCCATGTGTGGGAAGTCACCACAGTATACATATCAAATAGATCCTGTCCTTTTGGTGTACCAATTATATTTCAATAGAGCTATGTTTTCAAAACTAAAATAAATTTGCCTTTTAAAATGAACTTATTTCAGTATACAAATGATTCAGTTTAGAAATAAAGGAATTAATAAGAAATGAATATGCAATTATTTCTAATATGTAAATGGCTGACATTCAAGAAACACTGTTACAGCATAAGTTATCCAAACATTCTTCCAGTTTAAAATTTTCTATGCAAAATGAAAGACTTCTTCAGTTACACTTCCTTAACATGTTGGACTTATATATAATACAGAATATTTTAACATTTTTATTTTGTCTATCTCAGACACTACGAATTAAGAAATTATATGAACTATTTTTCTACAAACATGATACCTGCATGGTAAGTGCTAAGGAAACTAATTAAACACTTACTAAGAATCTGTTATGGACTATGAGTGTTGTAAGTAGTTCATGGGTTTTGTAATAGAATCAATAATATTTGGTGGCCAAATGACTGGGTTGGGGCTCATGAAGTGACATCACAGATGGAGGTGCAGGTTGGGAACTATTAAACAATTATATAATAATATATATTAAATATGAGACAGGTAGAGACAGGAGTGAGGGAAGGGAAAAGATTTCAAAAAGGAACCAAGATGTGTTATGCAAATAGTGTAAGCATTATGTACTATAAACATATACTAATAAAAAATGAAAATAAAATAGAATGATTTCCTAAATGTCTTCATAACTGTCCTCATCTTTTTAAAATTGAACATTTTATGTGTACATTTAAAATACTATAAACCTAAAAGCTATCAATACTTCCATAATACTTGAATTATTCATTTTAATGGAATTATCTTAATACATAAAACTAAAAATGCATTAAATTTAATTTTGTTTTTGAAATGTTGATATTCACAATGTTCTCACTCATGTGTCATGGGATTTTCATTTATTTGCCCAAAGATAGTTTTACAGAACATCAACTAAAATATGTCTTCAGGGTGCTTGTTTTCTTTTTCTTTTCCTTTTGGCTTTGGTAAAATGACTGAACACTATAACTTGTGGAGGTCCTTCTGGTTCTAACATTCCAGGAAAAGTAAGTCCTACTACAAGTACACAGGATGGCAAATAA
>NW_004524882.1:390067-394152 GCF_000260255.1 Octodon degus
GAAAACCTGGAACCGAGGGATTGGTTCATGGCCGCTATCATATGAGCACAGGGAAAACCTGGAACCGAGGGATTGGTTCATGGCCGCTATCATATTTTTCAGAAACTATAATATGCAGAACTCTTGAGGGCTGTTTCTTTCACTTCCTAGTTGCGCGGAATTTTCCCGGAGATTTTGCTACAGTAAATCTCAGCATAAGCTAAGGGAGCTCCCTGTGCAATAAGCCAGAAATATCCTGTTGTTTACTTTGTAACAAAATTTCTGGCTCATTCTCCAGGGACACCGCAACAGTGATAGCCACTGATATTTTCACAATAGTACGGGAATGAAGGTGAAGCTTAGGAGTTTTCAGTTGAGAAAAAACTCTACTGACAGCTGGATAAGAGGCCATGTATGTGTTACACTTTTCAGAACATTTTTCTACATTTTTCCCATGTCTTAAGACTGCAGAGACCACAAGTGGGCTGCTTCATCGACAGAGGACATGCTAAGGCTGCCTAATATTGAGCCTAGGGCACGGGTACTCATGGCTATGGTTAACCAGGTTTATATTGAGAACTTGAAGCAAAAGACAGCATAGAAATTGGAAAAAATTAAATTTTGTTCCAGAAAAAATCAAGGACTGATATAACATTAAACCAGGTTAAACTAAATTAGGCTCAACTAAATTTTGTCCCAGAAGGAACTGTGGACTGCGGTAATGTGTAAAGTTGGGACCAAAGGAGATATGGAGCTTACGAAGGGCAAGAAGAGTGGTGAGGGCCTACAAGACGCGCACTGCAGACTCCAGAGGGAGAGTGCCAACCTTTCATCTTAGAAGTGACTCCCTGAGACTCCGGCTTGAGAAGGGCTTGCTCCCCCTTCTCTGGGGGTCTTTTCACCGTGTTCTGCCACCCAAGAGTTCAAAGTATGCTACATCCATGGTCTCAGGAGGCGTGGCTGCTGTTTTGATAAAAAAAAAAATTGGAATTATCAGTGGGGTAATAGTTTTATTGGCATGCAGAATTCAGGAAGTATGGAGTCAAGCAAACTTTTGCCCAGATTTCAGAGGCAGCTCTTGAAGGCTTGCCCTGAGAGCGCAGCGCTTAGACTGTAATAGTGAGTCCACAGTGCATAACTCACACGACTCCAAGAAAATGGAACACATGCCGAGAAAGCTGCATGCTCGGAGCAGAGCCAGCCCACGAGGTCAGCTCTGTGGCAGCACAAGACCGGTCCTGAAAACATGGGCCTGCCCAAGCCCTTTGGGACTCACTTTATCACCTTGTGTCCCAAATGCTGGATGTAGACCTACAGAAATTAACCTAATACTTCTGACTTTCATTCTTCTATTCAGTTTTTTTCTATACCCTACTTCTCTCCTCTGGAATGGTAATACTTACCCTATGGTATTGTACCTTGAGATTATGTGATACATTTTTAATCCTTACAGAGATTCAGGCTATAAGTTTGCCTTTGGTTTCAGAGGAGCCTTTGGCATAGACTGTGAAAATATGCTGAAACTGATGAGACTGCAGAAAGGATGGCTGTGTTTGTGGTTTTATGGGAGATAAGTGGAATTGTGAATTTGTTATTATTTGGACAGTAAGCACAACTGAAGGGATTTTTGAGGGTAGCAAGTTGCAAAAGGGTGGAATATGGTGGTTAGGATAGAATTCTAGTTTGAGTGACTCTGGGGTTATGGCATGGATTTGTGGGACATCCTTCTTACAGGCCTGTCTAGGTGGGCCAGAGCAGGTGGTCGTGGGCTCTGCCTGGCTGCTGCTCTGCGCTGTCACTCTTCCCCTGCTCTTTGCTCCACCATTTTTCCTCTATGACATCTATGCCTTGGAGTGAGCTCAGCACAAACTGAAATTAAACCTTGCCTTCTTGAAATTGTGAATATTGTAACCCCAATAAGAAATCTAATATGCCATCAATCCCTGCTGAAGAGGATGTGTCTTCTTATCTGCATTTACCGGTTGAAGTTATATTTGCTCTTCAGTCCCTGATGAACTGCCCAGGAGGCCCTGTCATTGTCATGTTAGATACTCTGGCCCTTGTTTACTACTGATAACATTCTCTAAAATTGTAATTGCACAGTAAACTATTTGATACTTATCTTTTTCTCTAACAATATGTTATGAGGATAAGGCTAGATTTATTTTGCTCATTACTTTGTTCTCAGAACTCATAATACTATAGTGATTGCAGCATATCAATAAAGAGTTATTGAGTAGATAAATAATAGCAAACATACAAATATCAAATTCTGATAGTAATTACCATTCTTTCTTAAATTTTTTAAAAAATTATTTATTTATTCATTGATTCATTCATTTATTTGGTACAGGGTCTCACTATGCAGCTCACACTCACAGTGATCCTCCTGTCTCAGCCTCCCCAGTGATTACAGGCGTGTGCTACCATGCCCCATTTGTGTGGCCAGGCTTCAGGGGCTAGCACAGCATGCAGTACTAGGGATCAAACCCAGTTCCTTGCGTTTGCCAGACAGGTGCTTAGACCACTGAGCTATCTCCACAGTCTGCCATTAATTCCTTATCAATGCATTACTGAGAAAAGAAACTTCTATTATTATGCAGAGAAATTCTCATATCATTAATGACTCATGAAAGTTGATAAAGTTGATCAATTCTTTCGTAGTTTACAATTAGCCATGTGACAAAGAGTTTTCAAGGTTCCACTCTTGCTTATTTACCCAGACTTGTCATGGTACCTTCTTCTTCACATGTAATGAGTGGATTGCTTGACATTCCCAGCAAGCATCTTGTCATTTTTTAACTCTGACCTTGCCTAATCCTTTCTTATTGCATGAAAGATTCTTTCTTACTGTCTGGCAAATAACCTCCAAATCATCTTGATATAACTAGGATGTAAACTCTTTCTGAAACAACTCTTTAAACTCCAAGCCAGGTATCTGAGTTGCTTTTCTTCCATAGCTAGGACACAATACTTGGCACCCACAGATTGTGGATGTGGCAGTCTGTAATCATCTGGCTTCTGGGCAGGCAGTATGGCACAGGGCAATGGCTCATGCCAGTGAAGACCACAGAAGCAATAGGAAAGGAAAGTGAGCAAGCCTCTTTCCCTCCCTTATACTGTATGCAGGCTACCTGCCCTAGGATGAGTGAAGCGCTTGCAACACAGCCCCAAACGCCAAGCCTAGACAATGAAGCAATCACAAACTCTAGGATCAGCAGCATACAGAAAGCTGCATGGATGATGGCATGAGACTTTGGGAGAACGTCCAGATGCCCCCCGGACAAGTGGATCTCTGTGCTGCCACATTACTGCACTTCATCTGAAGTATGGGAATTATATTTAACAGATACTTAATGAGTCAAATTCAGTATCACTTACCAGACTAATGTTTCTGAAATATCTGACACAAACATGGGCCTCTGTATCTTTCTAAATTATGATATTGCCTTGTCTGACAATGTGCCTGGCATGGAAATGGCACTTGATCTATGTTTGCTGAAATTCGCCAGATGATCAACATTAAACGGAATCAACCTGGGTCAGATTTGCTCAAGAACAGTTTACTGAAACTATCAAACAATTATTTTGTTGTAGCAATTCATCCTAGGCAACTTAATAGTTCATATAAAAATGAGTTTTCTGACTATCTGGATAGCTATCACTGTACATTTTTCTACACTACAAAAGAGTAATTGTGTTCCAGCCTCAGTGTAAGTTGATGTATGGTCAATGAATCAAGAATGTCAACATTTTACATGGTTTGAAGAAATGAACCCCAAAGTAAGATTTATCCAGGGTCTCTATGATCACATTCTAGTTTCTTTTTTCACGGATTAGGGCCTGTTGTAACTTGTGCATAGATATCTCTCTGAAGATTCATACAGCCAGGCCCCTACAAGCACACGTAGCAATCTTATCTTTGACAAAGGGGCCAAACATACTCACTGGAAGAAAGATAGCCTCTTCAACAAATGGTGCTGGAAAAACTGGCGCTCTACATGCCGAAAACTCAAACTTGACCCAGGTCTATAACCATGCACTAAACTAAAGTCAAAATGGATTAAAGATCTAAACATTAAAGCAGAGACACTAAATCTCCTGGA
>NW_004524882.1:404917-437823 GCF_000260255.1 Octodon degus
TAAAATGACTGAACACTATAACTTGTGGAGGTCCTTCTGGTTCTAACATTCCAGGAAAAGTAAGTCCTACTACAAGTACACAGGATGGCAAATAATGTAGACAACAACAATGAAAACGTGAGATAACCCCCCCCCCCGCATGTTAATTTGAAATGTGCTATACTTTTGGATCCATAAATTGGCTTTTCTTTAGTTTTCTAGAACAATCCATGCAGAGGTGAGTTCAGCTCCCCAGGTGAGCCAGGCAGAACCTGGGATCAGTTTGCAGTTTCGGTCTTATATCGCGGTCATTTAGAGTCTAGAGTTACCTGGGGAATTTGAGTTACCTCTGAAGAAGAGCTCGGGCACGTCTGTGTTCTATTTCCCACTAGTTTATAACCTGAAAAACTCTACATTATATTCCCCAATCTTCAAAGTCACAGTGCCAATAGGTCACACTCTAGGAGTCATTCAGTGGGATGAGCCTGTCGGTCACACTACTGATATACAACATGAGTCTCCGGACACAGGCTTTTCTCCAAGTCCAGAGGGAATGTCCTCATGAAACTGATCAATATCTGAATTCCAAAGACACAACTATGCATTTTTTTTAGTGGCCATCTGGCCTGGCTTTCTTGTGTCCTTTACCTTTCTACTTGTTCTCCCATGATCGTGGCATTTCTGAGAACTCGAGAAGCTCCCTTAATTGAGACAACCATTTGCGGATCCCACCTAATGTTCTTAGAAAAACCTTTTACATCCTTTTGGTCTCAATAAAATGACTGAACACTATAACTTCTGGAGGTCCTTCTTGTTCTAACATTCAAGAAAAAAATAAGTCCTACTACCAGTACACTGAACAACAGCAACAACAAAAACGTGTCTGTGATAATCCCTCCCAAAAGTTAATTTGGAATTTACTTTACTGTTGGATAAATAGATTGGCTTTTCTTTGGCTTTCTAATGTGCAGTCAATGATGTGTGCATCCGAACCTTACACAGATGAAGAACTCTGTATCTGCTTCCCCAAGTCTTTGAAAAATGAAAAGGGGTGAGATAGTGTCAGGATTTTGGTAAGGTTTATCCTGGTCAAGATTCATATCTTGTCTCTAGCCTTTTTTCCCATATCTAGATATACTATAAAATATGTGATATTTTAAAACAGATTGTAAAAGACCAAATGAAACTTAGCTTGAAAATAACTTTTAAATGTCATCCAGTTATATTTGGGACTTTATAAAAGGGAGTAGCTGTTATGTAACTCCATAGTTAATTATCATGTTCATGAACTTTTCAAGTAAAGTAAATATGACTATATTTACCAAAGACCTATTCCTAAGCTATCTATAAGTTTTGATCGATGGATAATTTCTAATGTTTTCTTCTTATCAAGAAGTATTTCTGTTGAGAATGTCTGTTTTTCTCTGACTAGTAGTATCATCAGTTGAAATTTTCAACTGCTATTGCATGCTTAGGAGGCCTACGGTCCTGATTTTTCTAGGATGAATGACACTTTCCCAGGTGAAGATGGACTCCTGCCTAAGTTATGTCACTGCCTCGTCATGAGGTACTGAGGCCCTCAGCTTTAGTCAAAGCATAGGCCATCGAGGTATTTATATATGTATGTATGTACGAATTTGAAAAAATGAATGCAATTTCTGCATCAGAATATCTGTTAATAAGAAAATTTAAAGACATAATGCAAGACCTGAAACTATGGAACTATTATGAGAAAATATCAGAGAAATGCTTCCCAACTGGTAAGACTGTTTTCAGACAAGACCTAAGAATCCAGAAAAAGAGGAGCAAAAATACACACCTCTGATAATATTAAAGAACAAAGATTCTGCACAGCAAAAACACAACAAACAGAATTCAGAGAAAACCTACAGGATGGGAGAAAAAAATTCAAATCACACTTGGATAATGTGTTGATATACAAAATGTAAAGTACTCTGAAACCTGAATACCAAAATGGGCAATATATTTAAGTAAACATTTCTCAAGAAGACAAACAAGGGCTGGCCAAATAGCTCAGTGGATTAAAGCACGTACAAACAGGCACAGGGGCCGGGGGTTTGATCCCCAGGTCTGCCATGCTGCCCCCCCACCCCATGCACTGAGACAGTGAATGAGACTGGGCATGGTGGTGTGTGCCTGTAATCCCAGCTCTTGGGAGGCTGTAATTAGGCAGGACACTATGAGTCTGATCTAATAGTGAGACCCTGAACACCCTGTAGAACCTTCCCTAAAAAATATAAAAAGAAGGAGGAGGAGGAAGAGGAGGAGGAGGAGGAGGAGGAGGAGGAGGAGGTGGTGGCAAACAAATGGATAATGCATACATTAGAAATGATTGCTATCACTAGTCACCTGGGAAGAGCAATTCAGAGCTATAGTGATGTATTACCTCAACCCAGTGGAACGGGCACTCTTCCAGGGACTCAAGATTGCGAGCCCCGGTGAGGAGGGGGGGAAGGGAACTTTGTGCCTTGTTGGTACCAATGTAAAAAAATGCAATCGTTATGGAAAACAGTATCAGGTTCCTCAAAAAATTAAAAATCAGTGTAAGGTATGGTTCCACGAAGCAAGGAGATGACACAATGCTGCGATAGTGTGCTACTGTCATTACCACTACTTTAACAGCTAACAAACACAAACGATTGCACTGGCCATTCTCTGGTGAGTAGATGAGGAAAATTGGCACATATACACAATGGAATATTACTTAGCCATAAAAATTTGAAATCCCATTTGCATTAGTAGGGATGGAACTGAAGGTCATATGTCACATGAAATAAGCCAGACAAGAAAGACGCGTGTTGCTCTCACTCACCCATATGTAGAACCTAAACATGTTGCTAAGTTGATGATAGAATGATGGCCACAAGAGGCTGGCAAGAGGAGAAAGGTTGTCCAGAGAGCACCAAATGAATTAGGAGAGAGGAAGTTGTGCTGTGCTCACGCAGAGCAGGCCGCCTACCCGCAGACACCAAGTGCTTGAAGACATAGACGCACTTAACTTGGTGTGAGCTTTGCACAGTGTGTGCACGAACACTACCTGGTGCCCGTGCACATGGACAATTGTTATGTTTTCACACGTGATTTAAAATTAAATTGAAAAATCATTAGCATCAAAAGTCACCTGTGTATATTTCCTTGTGGAAATTGCCAACATAAACATGAATATCCCCATGAATTTGCTCCAGTAGACTGTAACGATCTCAATGGAAAGGACTGGGGCTTATTCGTGACAGCACCTAGCAGGTCATAGTGGTGAACGTGCTTCGTGGTAGGCACTCAAAAAAAATTGGATTTACAGAAATAGCTATTAAAAAGTGAGCCCACATAACTATTAAATTTATAAAACTTAGAAAACAAAATTTATGATTAAAATATTTTTGAACAATGTACATTAAAATGAGTAAAAAGGAGGAAAGGGGAAAAAGTATTCACTGGAAATAAATTTTAAAGATTGAATATTTCAGTGAGTATTTTTGAAGCAACATCTTCTGAGTCTTGTTAATTTACTCAACACAGCTGAGAGGTTTGAAACTATTTAAATTCATGTTTTTGTATTTTATTCTCTGAACTTTTATTGCTATTTGTATTTTAGGATAATGATAAAATCTCTGCTGAACATACAAGATAGCAAAAGAGTGCATAAAGAAGATATATTGGGGGCATGGCCCTAGCTCAGGCCTTTAAGTGGCTGCTTCCACAAAGCTCTCAGCCTCAGGCTGCTGGAGTTTGGACCTCATGCCCTGAAGCCATTCGAGGAACAAAAAAAAAAAAAAAATCCTTATTCCATTTAGGGGCCGGGAAGATGGCTCAGTAGAATAAGCACTTCCCTGGCAAGTGCAAAAGGCTTTCAATCCCCGGTTCCACAAAAAAAAAATAAAATAAAAAAAGAAGATATATTATATGTCAAGCTGATAACCTAAGAATTATGTTCCAACATCTGTGAAATAAATGGGTATTTAAGAAATGCTATGGAGAAATTAGAGATCAGATTCTCAGTACAATGAGATTCCTCATGTTCCTGAATTGTAGTTGACCTCCTGCTTTTTCAAAATTTATACCATAAAATATTCATTCAAGTTTAAACCTTTATTTACAATTGTTTCTTCTATTGTTTAAAACATCTGGATAGAAAATGTATCAAAGGATTGCTTTCAATTCCACCATCTGCCTCTGTACATGTGAAGATCTGTGAATTCGCAACTCTTATTTGGTCCACGTACACCGAAGCAACTATCTTACAGTTAAGAAAGCAGGGCACGTACCTACCAGCTACTTTTTCTCCCAATACTGAATGTTTAAATAACATAGTCAGTGGTTCTTGCCTTGATTCTTCTTCTGATTCAACCCTTTTCCTTGTACCTCTTTACTTAATCATCTTAATGTTGTATTATTCAAAAACCTTCTATGGCTCCTACTAACTACTGGATGAAATCATGACATTTACTCTCTTTTATGAAATCTTATGCCCATATTGACTAGCCTCCTACAAATACCCATCTCATACTCTCGATTGAAATTAATTTCTCTTGACTCTACTTGGAAACTAAACTTCCTCACTTACCCCTAGCTTTGCATATTCTAATTCTAGATGCACACAATGTGCAGCTAAAATACTGCCTGTTCATAAAGTATATTTTATATTAAAAAGCATTTTTCCACTTTCAGCACTTCCATAGAATCAAATTTCAATATTTCGCAACCCTTAGATCTTTCTGTTTTGTCACACTTGACCATAAGCTCCTGGAATATAAACTATTTGCTTTTTTTGTAGCATTCATGGAGCTAAAACTAATTATTTGGCATATGATAAGTCGACTCAGACTTACAAACATTTAACTAAAAGTCTAAAGAAGTATCATATATAATGTACTCAGATAGCCCATAAGGTAATGTATCATACTATCCAGTGTAACTTTGTCTGTGTGTGTGATTAAGGAGGCAAGGTTGTGCCGTGTGATCCTTTGAATTCACCGTGTAGTGCGGGTCAGCCTCAAACTCAGGGCACTCCTCCTGCCTCAGTCCTCCGAGTGCCGGCACCAGGGGCATGTGTCACCATAGCTGGCTAAAAACGGTGACTCTCAAAGCCAAGAAAGTGGGGCTGCAGAGATAAATAAGAGCAACATGCTGGGTTTTATTCAGCGTGTTGCGTCAGCCCCAGAACCCCGGGCTACTGAATCCGGGTGTAGCACATGCCTGTAATCCCAGCTCTGTGAAGGCTGACACAGAAGGATCACTATGAGTCTGATCTGTGTAGCACGACCCTGTACCAAATAAAAAGATAAATGAATAGAAAGCTTTTTTTTTAATTAAGTAAATTGAAAGCCAGGAAAGTGATGAGTTTTAAATTGTTAACTAATCTATCAATATTTTCCAGTTTGTTCATTCCTCCATTACATCCCTACTCTGTGTGCAGATTCTTGTTTCACTATGTAGCTTGGGCTCATAGAGATCCTCCTGCTTCAGCCTCCCCAGTGCTGGGACTGCAGGTCTCTGCCACCACGCACGGCCTAGGTGGCCAGTTCAGCAAGCCCAGGGGTGGGGCCGGTGGCATGCGGTGCCAGGAATCAAGCCCCAGTGCCTGTGCTTGCCAAAGCAAGTGCTGCTTAGTCTGCTGAGGCATCCTGCCGGCCCTTACATCCCTACTCTAGACAAGGGTATAATCCATGAAAACAGCCCGCATTCAGCTGTCGTGTCATTTTACACTTTCTGTAATGTAGGACCAATATTCAGCCTTCCACTGGTATTGATATCTTTGTCACTTTTGGAGAATTCTGCCAAGTATTTTTAGAATGTTGTTCAATTTGTGTTTAAATCTATTTACTCCTGTTTAAATTTAAATTATTCATTTTTGGTAGAAATAACAGAGCTATTTCAAGGACCCTCAAAATATCATGATAAGAGGCACAAGATTTTAACATGTCTCTTTATTAGTGATGTCCAATTTGATTACTTGGCTAAGATGAATTTTGTCAAGTTTCTCCACCTTAAAGTAAATATTTCTCCTTCATAACAGCCAGGTGCATTGCACAGAGATACAATAGTGTATGAAAATGTCCTATATCTCATTAGTCTCACACACTAATTTAGCATTTCTTTTTCTTTTTTATTTTCAGAACAGGAGATTGAGCTCAGGCCCTTGTGCTGGCCAGGGAAGTGCATATTCTACTGAGCCAACTCCCCGGCCCCTTAATTTAGCATTTCTGAATGACTCTTATTGAAAATATCATTGTGGTAGCTATGGAAGAATGACATCTATCTATCTTCATCGTTGTCTCTATACTCATGAAGTTCCACCACTTAAGAATTCCTTCCCTTTCTCTCCCTCCTTCTCTCTCCCTCTCTCCTTCTCCCTCTCTTTCTTCCTCCCTCTGTCACTTCCTCTCTCCCTCTCTCTTTCCTTTCTTTCCCTCCCTCTCTCTCTCCCTCTCTCTCTCTCCTTCTCCCTCTCTTTCTTTTTCTCCCTGTCTCTTCCTTCCCCCCTCCTCTCTCTCCCTCCTCCTCTCTCTCCCTCCCTCTTTTTTCCTCCTTCTCTTTTTCCCTCCCCCACCTCTCTCTTGCATACTTGTATTGTATGACTTCTATTGTTATTGATCCATGGATGTACATCCTAAAATACCATTAGTTGTAGCATGGAGCAGTACACACACTTTTAGAGGGCACAAAGATTTATGTGAGTTTTTTTTTTAATATTCTATGTTTCAATTCACTATCTTTGTGGTAATAACATGCGATAAATAGAATTACCTTACTTATTTTAAAGAGGAGGAAATGGAGACAGTGAAATTATATAACTTCTCCATGTCACACCACCAGAAACTGACGGACATAAAATTATAACATTAAGAATCTTTCTCCAGAGTCTATGCTGCTATGACATTGATATATTTTTTTTAGTCAGGCTTATGTGAATCAGGAATTGTTATCATCTCTATAATTATTCATGTCTACAAGCTAGATTAACAAGTGTTCAATGCATGCTCAGTTCCAAATATCATAAGACCAGAAGATAACAAAAGAAGCTAAAATTAGGTGAAGGTTCTGCACAGAGATAATTTAACAAGATCATTTTCTGCATAAAACCTTCTCTTAACCCTCCAAAAATGAAGGAGGGATGGTCAAGGTATCTGGTGATAGAATGTGGTTTTATCATACCCTAAATGAAGTGTGTTGTCTACGGCCAGGCCACCCTGAAAGTGCACAATCTTGTCTACATGAAGCACATCGGTAATATCTTCTACAGTGTCATCCTAAGGATATTCATTAGTAATTTGTTAAGATTACCTGACATGGGTGTAATAAAGGAGAGCGGCCACAAGTGTGGCAGTAGAGTAACAAATCCCGAGGGGATGTAGGACTACAGGCAGGCAGCAACCACTGCTAAACAGGCTTAGGAATCAGTATCCATAAGGCTGGTCAGGACCAGGCTGGGTCACTGGCCTGGAGTACCACATGATACTCTGACAGATGACAGAGCAGAGAATCAAATCAAACCTTCAGATTTGATAATAGACCACGACAATAAGGCAGAAACTAATTTTGCACTGTTGAAACCACACAGCCTTGGAGAGGCCAGGTTCTGTCAGATGCCACTGCCGCCATTGCCCTCTGCGCAGTCAGCTTTAGAGTGCTGGGGCTCGCCACTCAACCTCTAGGACAACAGAGTGCTGCCTGGAAGCATTTCCAGAACAGGATTTCTGGAGCCCAGAGATGGTGCTTGCTCTTACAAATCCCAAAACAGCTGAACACTATATTTTCTACACCAGGCCAGTAGAATAATGGCCCTAGTAAAAGATCATTATCAAGGACTGATGAGATAGCTCAGCAGGCTAAGGGCCCTCTTTGGCAAGAGCACAGACCAGGATTTGGTTCCCGGTTCCTCATGCCATGCCAGCCCGCTCCCAGGGCACGCTGAGCCAGCAACTGTGTCCCAGCAAGGTGGTGCACACCTATAATCCTAGTGATGGGGAGGCTGAAAACAGGAGGATCACTATGAATCTGAGCTGTGTAGTGACACCCTGTACCAACTACATAAATGGAAAAAAAGAGCATTATGGAAGCCACCCCCACTGCCAACTCTGATTAGTGCCTGCTGCTACCGTGAAGCAGGTGAGACTGTAGAACGGATATTTGCAGATTGTTAAAAGCAGACGCAGAGTGCTGCACTGAATGGCAGTTGGGTGGCACCTTTCCTAATAATAGAGATTAGAGCTATGGAGAGTTCAGGTGGCCACAGAGTTCCATCTTGGAGCATTTCTACTTCTAGAAAGATCTAACAATGATTATCTGCATTTACATACTTTCAAAGCCCCTTCATAACAATTATTTTGTTTGCGCCTCATAAGTATTTTCTCTGATGAAAAGAACCAGTAGATATTACAATTTTTCTTGCTTACATTCTAGATGAGGACACTGAAACTAAAGAATTTAAGTTCATGACCGGAGAAAACAAAGCTAGGAAACAGGAAAATCTGGACTCGAGTTGTTAACCAGTATGGCCTCCATCACTTCTCCATTGCCATTTAATCAAGGCAAAGGTCCTACTTTAAAATTTGGAGTCTCTCATCCTCTCTGTGGTTTCCTATGTGTCTGCTACTTCTCTGTAGAAAGAAAAACAGTGTTTTGTAGAGAAGGTCATTCCCAGTACAAATGCTTCAGAACGCCCATCTTATTCTTTCCTGGGACTGTCTAAAATGTGTTTTGTGGCTCTACCTTGAGCTCTGCAGTTAGCTCCATAGGTGGGAAGAATGTTATGCTTTTGGCTTTACTGAGGGCCGAACCACAGTCTTGACGCTGCAGTGCACCTCCAGTCTGTATGAGTGTTATTTATGAGTATTATTTCCTTTGAGGGAAGATCTAGTTAAATTGGTTATTTGTCCAGTCTGGCCTGCAATAATGGTCCTGCTGCCTCACCCTCACAGAGGATTGGCTTAAAGGAATGTGCCCCCATTCCTATCTAGAAATGAATTTTAGCAAGACCAGCTTGAAATTTTGCTATACAAGGAAATTTCAGGGCTGTTGCTGCAGTTTCTACGGGTGGTGCCATCTAAACTCTTTGGTTCAGGTAGAACAGAAGAAAAGATGAAGAGGAAGCACAGTCAGGGCCCCTTCCTGAAGGAACAACTCTGAGGGATGGTGGCGCAACTACTGTATTCACCCACAAATTCTACCAGATCTTGAGCAAATACACTTGCACATGGAGTTGTTGTGAAAACACAACTTTAGGACTGTCTTCAGCTCTCTTGTCACCCTCCTCCCTGCCTTCCCTGAGCCGTACATGGAGGGCTGAAGGTAAGAGGAAATGCTAAGACAGCAGCCCTTCTGGTACATCCAGCTTGCCCCGTGCCGAAGAGACTGTTTTTCTACGCTTGGCTATTTGTGAGATTGGAAATGGCAGGTTTGGGCCTTTCACTAAGGGACCCCCAACAGTGACGTCCTCTTAGAGGACAATGTCACTTTGATTTCTTGGAATCTCACAGGCTAAGTAGGATTACAAAGTTCTGAGTGAGAGACAGCCTCAGAATAGGACTTTGGCCATTTTGCTAGGGACCTAAATTATTAGTGAATTAAACACCTTGTTTGTGTGAGTGTTGAGCCAAGTAGAATCACATGGTATCATATCAGAAGTCTGACAAAATTTTTCATAATTAATCAGCACTCAAATGTCAGGTTTTAGTGCCAAAAGAAACCCATACTTGTGCTTAATTCTAGGTGATTAACTAGAGAGAGAGAGAGAGAGAGAGAGAGAGAGAGAGAGAGAGAGAGAGAGATTTGGCTATACATGCCAGAAAACAACTGCCAGGGGTAGTGAAGATTATATTGGCTAGGTAAACATCAAAGCTTTGTCAAGAAAATATTTAAGTACTACTGGGGCTGGCCAAATGGCTCAATGGGTTAAAGTGCCTACAAGCAGGCGCAGAGGCAGGGGGTTCGATCCCAGGGCCTGTCATGCTGGCCCTGCCCCTGGGGCACACTGAGCTGGCAATTGAAACTAGGTATGGAGGCCCATGCCTGCAATCCCAGCTCTTGATAGGCTGTAAGCAGGCAGATCACTATGAGTTTGATCTAGTAGTGAGACCCTGAACACCCTGTAGACCCTTCCCTAAAAATACCCCTCCCCAAAAAAGAAAAGAAATATTTAAGTACTACTGGAACTTGGTGAACAAGACAGCTGTTTATGTTTGTCAAATAAATATTAACACAATTAAAATGCTATTAAAATTATTTTCTATACGATACTTTCAAGAAACAGATGAAGTATGGGACTCTAGAATGCTACAATGTAAATTTATAACTCTAAGACCATAATTCGACAAATAAATTTGCAACTTCCCTCAGTAGAAAGGCAAACAAGAGCATTTTGGTTTACATTAAATTATTTTCAAGTGAAAAATGTTAATGACAATTCTGAGGGGAAAAATTCATGATGAGAAAAAATGGTACTGAGGTTGAAGAGCAACGCGGTACAAGTAGACAGGGAGGCATTAACAGCCAGACACTGTGCAGCACACCATTATTTATGACAAGGTTATCTTGGCTAT
The DNA here is from genome assembly GCF_000260255.1 of Octodon degus. Taxonomy (NCBI): domain Eukaryota; kingdom Metazoa; phylum Chordata; class Mammalia; order Rodentia; family Octodontidae; genus Octodon; species Octodon degus. The sequence continues at coordinate 415,456 of NW_004524882.1, forward strand.
AAGTAGATATTCAACAACGATTGAGTTTTAGGCTGATGGGACTCTAGAAATCACAAAAATCAACTCCTTTATTTTAAAGCTGTTACACCAAAAGCCAGGGAATGGAATCAGCAATGAAAGAGAATGGAAGAGCTACTTATAATTAAATACTATGGTGAGAGAGAGGCACAGCTCAATGTCCTTCAAACACCCCACTAATTCAGTCCTCCTATGACTCGTGAAAGGCAGCTGTCCATGGTGCCAGACCGCACTGTGAGGCTGCCTTTCTGGAGAGTGGCTAGTGAGCTGGTGACCTGAACCTGCCCCAGGATTGAAATCTTGACCTAGCGCTTTGTCCTTGACCAACAGTCAAGTTAGAACAACTCTACTAAAGACAACTTCTAGAATCTCAAAAACACTTTGGAAAATGTTTTTAAAGTGTAAACATTTGTCAAGCATTCAGTTGAAGGATGTTGTAGTCAGGGCTTGATACATGAATGTATGAAAAATGTTTATTCTAACATAATAGTCAGTGTCTTGGGATACATCAGTTACCAAAGTTTCTGATTTTTTTTTTCATTTAAAAACTGATAAATAGCTGATGAATGCAGGAGGGAAGCAACTATTATTTTGGTACAGAATATAACTTTAAATTTATCTAATTTACTTTTGATTGTATTATCTAGAAGGTCCAAATTAAATTCCATTTTTACTCCCAAGGAAATAAGTTACACACTATAGTCATAACTATCATCATTTCCTGAGCACTTTTCACGTGCTGTTGTTACTTTGAAGTCCATAACACTCTAGTAATACTTACATGAGATTTTTTTACCTTTCTCCCGAGGGCTAAGTTGAGACTTTTTGAAGTTAAATGACTTGTCCAGTTTCCTATATTTAGCAAATGAGGATGTCAGGGTTTTAATCTGGGTCATATACCATCTGACCCATTATGTACTAGACATTAAAGAATCGAGAAAGCCAGTTAAATGCCATGAAACTGCAATAAGATATCTTCATCAGCATGAGGCATGCAACAAGAAAGCATCATTATTTTCTGCTTTGAGTCTCTTCCTGACAGAAGAACTATTTTGAAAATGTGTTTGATGACTAAAATAGAAGTTGCATCATAATGAGTAGTAGATAAATACTTCTGGCTGCTAGGTAAGGGTTAATTATTACTAAGCAGCATAAAATAAAGTTGCATGGATATACCAGGTCAGACACTACGAATCAAAATCTTAATAGTCATGTAACTGAAAAACAGTTAATAAGCCATGGCATGCTCAGAACCTAGATCCTTAAAGAATGGTAGTGAATAGCCAAAAACGTGAGTCTGCATGCAATATCTGGGGTTTGATTCAGTAGAAATCGAATAGCTGCTATGCTAGGAAAACACCAACGTCCATACCAATATTGTTATACCCTTGACAACATCATACCTGTTTTCAATCAGATTCCTGTCAGTAGTAGTAAAAATCTCCAAAGGAAAAAATAAAATCCAAGAAAAACAGTGCACAATGTGGCAGGGTACATTTTCTAGAACTATACACATATTTCAGAGAGTACAGAAGACAATACAAAATCCACCAAAAATGCGTGTACACACTTCAGGAAAAATCACTTGTATAAACACTTTAATACTAAGTTTACCAGGACATCATGATATTACAAGCTACCCTTGGCTTCTACAATTACAAGGGGTTCTCGAAGTGGTGACCTCTATCTTCCAGACATTTATAAGTATGGCAAGCTGCAGCTTGGTTAACAGCCTTGGTCATTAAGACTGCTGCCCATGCATTTTCGATTCCTTCTGTAAGCTGTTGGCAGTGCACTGGGATTTCTGTGATATACAACATCCTTTAGTGTCCCCTACATGAGGGTAACACCATCTGCTGAAAAGACATCATGCAATTTTCTTTTTTTGAAGCGCACATATATTTTTGGCAGACTCTGTAGGATCAACCCAACCATGTTGATGGAAAAGACAATATGAAATTAGATATGTCCAAAGAAGTGATGCTTAGGTGGAGGTAGTTTCAGTAGTTGATTGAGTCATATTAAGTCAAGAGGAGCAGAGTGACCCCAAGATTAGCAATCCAAACTTTATCATCCAAGTAGAGAACCGGAGAAGGTCATATCAGTAGTCGTTGTTACTTCTCTTGTTGCTGAGATAAAATCCCCAACAACTAAAGTTAAAGGAGGAAGAATTCATTTTGATCTCACAGTTTGTAGAGGTTTCAGTCCCTAATCATCTGGCTCCAAGGCAACATGGCATGGCAGAGAGGGGACACAGTAGACAAAAACAAAAAACAAACAAACAAAAATCAGTTATTGGTCCTGAAGGTGGAAAGAAGAAGGGGAAAAAGCAGCAAGCAGCAGCACTGGCCTTATTTATGTCCCTCTTGGTCTATCTATCCAGGGTGAGGCACCCTTAATCCTAGCAGTGATCCATGAATCAGCATCAACACCGCACACTCTAGATCGATCCACCCCTGAATCCCCCCTCCATAAGCACCTGAGGCTCTGGGGGACACTTTCATGTAAGCTGTAACAGCCAACATTTCATCACTGTTCACTGCAAGCCAGGAAAGCAACAGACCATTTTCTTTTCTCACCCAACTCATGCTCACTGTAGACATAAAGGGCTGAGGTACAGAGTGATGCAACAGCATGGTACGCTGTCATAAAGAAGGACACACTTGAGCCATTTTTAGGTAAATGGTATGCCTTGAGAACATAATTTTAAGTGAAATAAATTTGATACACATGTTTAAGTGTCACACTGTGTCTCTTGTGAGAAACCCAAAGAGTAAATAGGTTCCAAAATGGATGATAGATGTTAGGAGTTGGAATAAAAGGTTCAGATGGGAAGAAGAATAAAGGACTGGGGAGGGAACAGGAAAGGGAATGAATAGGAACTAAAAAATAAAAAGAATGGAGGGAAAACAATAGACACAAAGTTTTGTGAAGGGAGAGGGGAAGAAGGCTTACAGGGAGGGGATGGAAAAACAAATAAGATACATTATGTCTAGGTACAAACTCCCTGTCATGAATGTCATCTTTGTGTATGGCAAAAGTGCACCAATAAAAGAAAAGAAAGAAATAAGTAGCGAAGGCCACTCAGATAATAAACGGCTATCTTTCATGGATGGCTAAGGAATTTCTCTCCAAGGGTTGAGAATGACTGGATGCAAAACCTGATATGAGAGTAGTAGGCGCAGGCATTGCCACTACTGCTTAATGTGGCAGTAGGGCATCGTGCTGACCATCAGGGGACACAGACAATCACTTAGGCTTTTCTTCTTTTCAAGGACACAGCCAGCAAATAGAGAACCCAGGATGGTAGAGTACGACACTTCACCAGTGTTGAAACAAACTGCTCAGAAACAGCAGTGAAGCATTTGAAACGCGGGCACCGGGGGTTCTAAAGCCGCTCTCCAAATTTTCCTTGGCCACAGCTTGCTGAGGTAACCTTGAGAAAGTCAGCTAACGGTTCTGTATTTTGTTAATTTTTGTTTTCAAGTAAAAACTACTAGTTGTGCTAATTGTACTGTAAGTACTAATAAAAGTGTAGGTAACAGTATGCAGTATAACAACCATTGTTAATTTAGAACCATCTTGGTTTGAAATTCTGTATCATTTTTGTTGATTCTTAAAATTCTTGTTAAAATATAAAAAAGAAAAAATGGGCTAACAGAGCTGGACATATAACTGATTTTCAGTCAATGTTGATCATTACATAAATCAAGGTATTTTTATACTTTTTTTCCAAATAAGTATACAGGTGCATAGTTTAGAGAAGGGAAGCCTGGATTTACCCTTTGTGTCCCCTCTAGCACCCAGCTGATCGGAATCAGTGTGGCGCTGGGGGTGGAAGGCCCCTGAGGGGTGCGGTGGACCGCATAAGAAGATCCCTGGAGAGGCGCTGGCGCGCTGGTGGTGCCTGGAAAGCTTGTCAAGCTGGTTTCTCTGACAAGGACTCAGCTGTAGTCACCGTCAAAGGAGCGCAGGTGCTCCTGTCAGGGGATGGCTGAGATTTTCTCTCAGGGAGCTCCGGTTCTTACCTTGACTGCTGCTTCCTGGCTCCAGGGCCGATGCCTCAGCCTGGTGACACAGATCTCCTTCGGCGGTGCAGACTTTCTGGCTTCCGCCACTGACGTGTGGGCCTGCCCCGTGCTGACCCTTGATAGAGTCCCACGTGGGCACTGTGGGCTCTCGGCCTCCACCTGTGCTCGCAGAGGACCTTGTCGGGGGCTGTGTCTTCCGCTGGGCTTGTGCAGGGCCCTGCCATGAGATCCAGGCCCTCAGCCGGATTCTGTGGGCTTCTGGTGTGTGGCAGATCTCACGCACTCTTCTGCATTTGACTTTTTGGGTGAATATTATAAAATATTTCTCTTTTTTTTCCTAGTACCAGAAATCGAATTCATGACCTTACATTTGCCAGGCAGGTACCGTACCGCTGTGCTAAATCTCTGGACCAAAGGAACCCTATAAATGATGTGTCCTGTATTAAATCTGTTCCCTTAAAAACCTTGTGATATAGATCTATAATCCTAGCACTTAAGGAGTCTGGCCAGGAGGATTATATGTGGTAGCCCACCTTGGGTTACTAAGCAACTTAGCATGGTCCTGTCTCAAAATTTAGATAATAAAATAAATAAAAGAAAGGAAGGGATATGGCTCGGGAAAAAGGGCCTGGATTTAATCTCCAGGCTGAACCCCAATGAATTACATTGTGGAAGAAGCCTAGACATAAATTGCAAATATCTGCAAAATCTACAAATTATACAATGTAGGTTTTATGTTTTTTTCTATATTTTTTGGAATAGACAACATCCAATTCGAGAATTTTTTAAAAAGGTGATACATTTTTTCTCGTTTGATATTAGATGTTTGCAAAGTAAATATGCTATGAATATAACACTTCTTTCATAAATAATAATTCTAATAAAAAATCCAATTTATGTTCACCTGTGTTTCTCTCTAAAGCTATGAATTAATGAACCATATACCAACAGAAACGAGCTAATGCCTCAAATTATTTCTAGAGTATAGCTCAGAGTTTTTTTCCATGGATAATCAATTTCTCCTCACAGAAGAGGTTCTACCATGACAATGTGAATGAACTTAGGTAACTGAACAACCCACTCCTTAAACATCACAGAAGATTTTTAAACAACAGATCAGAGTAGGTGTCACACTTTGGGCTAGGCATGGACATCTGCACTAAAAAATATTCTTCAAATAATTTATTTACAAAATAAAATGTAAAGGCAACAGAACAATTCCCTAAAACTGAAAAAGAGGCAAGTAGGTAACACAAAGATATAAAACTTTCTAACAAGCGAGATAAAATCCAAATGATTAGAATATATGTTTTCTTCATATCAGATTTTTGTGGATTTTCTATTTGTACAACTAGGGATCCAGAAAAATATCTCAAAAAGGTGTAATATGGAATAACTAAGCATACTTTGATAAAATAAATTTAAAATAAGACAAAGGGACATTAAAAGTTAATAAAATCTTATCAAATCAAAATCTTACATCAAAAAGATGCAACTGTAAACATTAAAGCAGCTAATATAAAACTATTATCACATATGAAGCAGAAAATGTAGATTTGAAGTGAAAAATAGAAAGCCATTTCAATAGTAGTTGCAGGCTTCAATACTGCACTGTCAGTAAAAGAGATAATAAGGAGGAAAGTAGAAATAATGAAACAGAGGACTTAACCTGACCAACCAACTAGAACTAACAAATACGTAGAGAACATGCTACCAAAAAACATGGGACGCACATACTCCTCAACTTCACATAGGGCAGTCTGGATATTTTCCTCTTAAAAACAAATGGATCAAAAAACCATGAGGAAGATTAGAGAATACTTAGAAAGAGAAAATAAAAGTACAATAGAACAAAACTTTCGAGTGTGGCAGGACAATTGTTGATGGAGAAATTTATAGTTGTAATCCCATTATGACTCTAAATATCATGACTATAATAAGAATGGTTTCAAGTCAACATTATGCGAAAGTCCATTACAATTTAGGATAATGTAAAGAGAATAAAATGAACTCAACACCAGAAGAAGAAAGAAAAAATAACACTTTGAATAGAAACAAAATTAATTATAAAATAAAAAATAGAGAAAATTCAATAATCCAAAAGTGAATTCTTTGGAAAGATCAGCAAAATTGACTGGATTTATAATGAAAGAAGATCTAATTACTAAAAGCAGAAATAAAATAATAATGGGTACGTGACTAATGATTCTGCAGCCATGAAAATGGTTCGGGGAGGGAATTATGAAGAACTACATGCCAACAAATTAGATAAATTAGACAAATTGGACAAATTCTTAGATAAAAATCCTTTCAAGACAAAGTCATAAAATAAACATCTAGATAGACCTATAATTAGTGAAAGAGTCTACCTGGCCCCAAAATTCTCCCAAGAAAGAAAAACCATGGATTTGATGGTTTCAGGGATGAGTTCTACCATGCATGGTGAAGGTAAGTACTGACAACCTCCTGCAAGCTTACTGGGAAAATAAAATTAGAGAGGGAGGGACACTCCTAACACTTTGTTCTGCAGGAGCGGCATGATCCTGATACCAAAGCCAGAGAAAAGCACTCTAAGAATATGAAAGTGAATTCACCAAATTCCCATATGAACACTGTTACAAAAAATCTATAGCAAAGTAACAGTAAGCCAAATTCAGAAGCATACTGAAGGAATTCCACGCCATGACCTGGTGACATTTACTGCTACAGTACGATGATGTTTCGTACTATACAAAATGGTTCATGTAGCACATAACATTAGTGGTATGACGTGAAGGCCATGCAGAGCGTCTCACGGGAGGCACAAGAGCCGTTTGATAAGACTCATTTATCTCACGACAAAATGCTCTGCAGACTAGGAGTGAAGAAAACTACGCTAGCATAATAAAAGCCACACATAAAATATCCGTAGGAAACATAATATTCAGTAGTAAAACTCTGAAATCATTTTTTCTAAGCCTAGAAGTCAGGCAAGGTGCTCATTTTTATCACTTTTATCCAACACAGAACTAAAAGTTCTACCTAAAGTAATTAGATGAATAAAGAAACAAATAAAAGACATCTGAAGTGGAATGAAATAAGTAAAATTATTTCTGTTCACAGAGTTTATGACCTCATGTCTTCAACATTATAAATGCTGAGACAGCCATTGGAATTAGTCAGTTAATTCAGAAACTAACAGAATAAAATTTTGCAAAAAATCTTTGTACTTATATTTTATAGCAATGATTACTCTGAAAATGTAATTGACACAAGTCTATTTACTTATTTGTTTTATTTTTTATTTTTTTGATGGAACCAGGAATCGAGCTCAGGCCCTTGTGCTGGCCAGGCAAGAGTTTACTCAACTGAGCCATCTCCCCGGCCCCCACAATTCTATTTACAATCGCATAAAAATATTTGGGCATGTCTTTATGGAAAACAGTTACAGAAGACAAAGTAAATGAAAGTATCTCATAGTCAGAAATTTTAAGAGTTAATATTACTCAGATGCCAATCCTAACCGAATAACCTGCAGGTTCAATGTAATCCCTGTTGAGGGCCCAACGACTTGTTTGGAAGTCACAGCTTCAAATCCTAAAACTCGTATGGGAGCTGAAGAGAGTCTGAGAAGCCAAAACATCTGAAACCAGAAGAATTGGCTGGATTCCCACATCGTTACAGAAAAATTTACTGCAAAGCTTTATAAGTCAAAGTTGTGTGGTGCTGGCACATAGACAAACACCTAAACTAATGAAATGCTACAGAAATTCCACATATAATCCCCTTAACAAGTTGTTAAATGATTTTTGACAAGGGTGTCAAGCCTATTTAAGGGGGAAATGAATCTTTTTACCAAATTCAGCTGAAAAAAAAAAAAAAAAGGCTTGCCACCATACAAAAGAATGAAGGTAGCCCTTTATCTGTTCTTACGGAAAATTTAACACAATTTGAATCAAAGGCGTCAGTATCCCACTTAAACTGCAAAGTTCCTCAATAAAAACCTCGGCCAAAATCTTCATAGAATGATTTGGCAATGTTTTCTTGATAGTGAAAGGAAAAAGTACACAAATTGAACTTCAAAAAAATTTTTTAAAACTACATATAAGAGTACTATTAACAAGATAGGAAAATAGCAGAGAATTGGAAAATCCTTTTCAATTCATATGTCTAATAAGAGGTTAAAATAATATATAGAGAATATTTAAAATAATAAAACAAAAACCTGATCTCAAAATGGAATTGAATATACGTTTTTCCGAAGATCAATAAGTGGTTCATAAGAACATAAAGGGACATTTATTGTCTCTAATCATTGGTGAAATAGAAATCCAAAGTAAATAATATTAATTCACACTCAAATAAAACATTATTAACAAGGCATAGAGGGACTGGGGAGCGCAAGGTCCTGAGTACCATCCCTGGTACCACAATACGCACGTACGTACATACGTACATACATACATACGTACATACATACATACATACGTACATACAAGACATAGAAACAAGAAAAACTGTTTTGGACTGAAGATTCTGAGAAACTGGGCACTTTCCCACTGTGCACGGGAATGGAATGTGTTGCATTCTCTGTGGAAAACATGAATGTTCCTTAAAATATTAAAATAACCAGGTCTTGTGGCACACCCTGTGAGCTCAAGACCACCTTGGATTACATGTTGAGGTCTTAAAATTATTATTTTTATTTTTTTCCATTCATGTATTTGGTACAAAGTCGCACTATGCAGCTCAGACTCGTAGTGGTCCTCCTGTTTTCAGCCTCCCCAGCGCTGGACTTACAGGCACGTGCCACCAAGGCCAGACTCAGTTGTTGGCTCAGCACTCCCCAGGCTCAGGGCTGGCAGAGCATGCGACGCCGGGGATAGAACCCAGTCACCGCACTTGCCTAAGCAGGTGCTTAGTCCACTGAGCTAATTCATCAGCCCAAGTTCCTAAAAGTAAATAAATAAAAATATAAGTTCAGGAATGTAGTCAGTGGTGAAGTGCTTGGTATGTATAAGGTCAGGAGTTTGACTCCTGGTTTCAAAAACAAAAACTGTATAATTTCGAAATATTCAATAATTTCATTTGTAGATATATAAACATTATACATAAATCAGGGTTTTCAAAAGAATATTTGTGTAAATATACATTCATAGAAATATAATAGCTAAAATGCAGAATCAATTGAGGTGCTCTTTGAAAAGTGACTGGCTGTCTATTTCTGCTGGTCTTTTGAAAGGAGTTAATGCTTAAATATATTTCTTTTCATTCTTTTTTAGTTTTTGATCTTTTAAATTTCTTATAACTTTTTGTTACTGTCTTGTTTTTCAATTTTTTTTTTCTTTTGTGTGATACTAGGGATTGAACTCAGGGCTTTGTGCATGCTGGGCAAGCATTCTACCACTGAGTTACATCCCCAGTCCTGCTTTGTTTTTTCTTTAAGCCAGTTTTGTACATTTGTATCTGATAACCTGAATAACTACTTTGAAGATAACACCATTCAACACAGCAACCATTGTTGAATTCTATTACTTTGGTGCAATTTTGTATCATTTCTAATGCTGACTTTTTCTATTACCACTTTATATTCTTTAAAAAAATCAGTGGCTCAAACAAAAAGTGGCATATACTGTTAGAGTTTGTTTAAATGTCTCCCCAGAGCTTCATGCAGCCATACATGGGGCTTTATGGAGGTTGCTGGATCTACAATGTGTAATACTGAAACTGACTCCCAGAACAACGCTATGATCAGGGACACTAGCATTAAGGGTGTGAGCATTGTGTGCCCTAGAAAGAGCTCTGGCCATACTGGTGGCTTTGGCTACTTTCTTCCCTCCATGAACTGTTTCTCCTCCACAATGCTTCCTTGCCACGCCACATTTCCTTGAGCCAGGCACTGTGGCCTGAAGTATCTGCAAATGTGAGCTAAGTAAACCTTTCCTCCTTCGACTTTGGGTGTTGGGTATTTTTTTCTGACCAACAAGAAAAGAAACTAAGACAAAATTTGGTAACAAAGAAGTGTGGTCACTGCTATGACCACATTTGGCCATGTAGTGTAGGAGACTTTGAAGCTGGATATAGAAGAGGAAAAGCTGGAAAAGGGCTAGAGATTCCAGCTGAAAAAGGGTGGCTGACATGCTTGAGGTTTTGCTTGATAGGAGATTATGGACAGAGCTCAGAGGACTCAAGTCTTGACAGAAATTCTGCCATTAAAGGCCAAGCTCAGGAGGTGTCTGCTGGGAAGGACTCCATTAACTGTTGGACTTCAGACCGTGTTTATTATGGCTTGGCAGAAAATTTGTCTGCATTTTGCTCCTGTCAAGATCCTTAGGCTGAGACAGACATTAGGGTTGATACAGTAATTATCTTGCAGAAGAAACTTCAAGGGAGTCTAATGCTGAGGCAGTGGCATGGTTTCTTGTGGGATTTTAGCCAGATTTCTGTTGAGAATCAAGAGCAAAGATCCCATAAGAATGTGTTGAGTTTGAGTTTGGCTGGAAACTTGAGTAAAGTTGTGAAATGCAAAGGTAGAGTGGAGGAGATCGTGTTTGCTGAGAAGGAACAGAAGATAAAAGACGGCCTGAAGGCATCACAAGAAGCAGAAGAACTCTACCCCTTCAGCCCTGAAATTGCAGAGGCAAAGAAGGACTTCGCTTTCAGAAGAGAACCCAGAACACCATGCTTAAGAATGGTGGTGGCCTTGGAAATGCGTTCCTGGAGATTTGGTTCACAGGCTCCAGAACCCTACAGCCATGAGAGAAGGAAGCCTGGCTATTGCTCCACCTGGCGGCAGACCTTGGCATCATCGTTGTGGTGCTGGTTTTAGGTGCACGCAGAATCCAAAAGTTATAGGGCCAAGAAAGCTTCCACTTAGATCTCAGAAAAAGGCCTAGAATGCCAGACAATATGCCCCTGAGAAGGTAGTGGGTGAAGGTGTGTGAAGTCAAAGGTACCATGGAGGCTGCAGAAGGTTGGAGAAGTCAGGAATGTGAATCATCTAACTAAGGCTGCAAGAAGTGAATAAAGTCAGGCAAAGGAAGAAGAAATGGGAACTACAACCACCAGAAATGTCATGGCATGGACCAATCCAAGCCCTTTCAAATTTACAATTCATCATAGTTTGGTGAGGACACTGTAAGTGGAGATTTGAGATTTAATATTTGCCTTGTTGGATTTCTTTCTTACTTTGTTCCCATCCCTTGTCATCTACCTGTTTTTAATCTCTGGAATGGAAATGTCTGTCTTGTGCCACTGAATGTTCAAAGTGTTAACTTTTTTTCATTTTTTACAGGAGCTAACATCTAAGAGTCCGTCTTAAATCTTAGAAAAGACATTAGAGTTGGCATTCTAGTAATGTTAAAACTATTAGTACATTTTCAAATCTTGAATATTTAATGAATGACTTTTGCATTAAAGAATTTGCATGAGTTTTGGTAGTTCCAGAGGTGAATTTTTTTGGTTTGTGTCTAGGTCTCCCCAAAGCATCATGTGATCATTGAACAGGATTTTTCAGAGGCAGTTGCATATAAAATATGTAAGGGTGGAATTGATTCATGGTGCAATGCTAAGATTAGGGACATTAGGATTAAGGCTGTGAGTGCAACCTTCGCTAAGTAGCCATGATATGATATAAGGGAATAAAAAGAAAATGTATCCTTTGTTGCTTTTTCTAACTTCTTCCCGCCATGAATTGTTTTTCCTTTCTAATGCCTGTCCATTTTGTTACCTTTCCTTTGAGCCAGCTGATTATGGACTGAAACTTCTATGGCTGTAAGTTCAAAAAACTTTTCCTCATTAACTTTAGGTCTTGGGTATCTTGTGTGCAATGAGGAAGGTAACAAAGACATACAAGCATAGCAGGATATTACTTAACCTCATACACAAAGAAAATTATCTCATATCATACCACATGGATTATTTTTAAAATAGTTTGCAAATTGTTCCTGGTGGGCAGAAGGTAAGTAAGGTACAAAAAGGAAAAAAGATACTATTTGATTTCAATGTGCTATCAAGAAGAGTTAGCATTCTACAAACTAAAGAACGGCAATTGTCAGAATATCAAAGAAAGGGACGAGAGGATGGGGAGTTAGTATTTAATGGATAAAGAGCTTCAGTTTTATGAGATGAATACCACTGCAGAGATGGGGGTGATGTTTACGCAGAATTACAATTTTAACTCCATGAGCAACTCATTTAAGACTGGTTAAGATGATAAACATTTTATTATATATGTTTGGCACAATAGAATAATGAAGGTCAATTTTCAAAAGTAGGAATACCCTAATTGTGTCATGCATGTTCTTATAAGAAAAACATAAAGAAGCAAATACAAAGGAAGCGATATGATACCAGAATAAAAGCTGAAGTAAAAATATGAAGGAGTTATGAGATACAACAGCGCCAGTTTCTAGAAGCTGAACACGGCGTGGAAGCAGCTCTAAGCCAAAGACTTGAGAAGCTACTGAGACCGACCAACACACTGATTCTATACTTTAGACTTACAGAAGTCTAGAAAATTAAGTTTGTCATGTTTTATGTGTCCCTTCCATTATAAACAATCTGTGAAAAGTTCCTGGCCTGATTAACTTTAGAAATCAATAATCTATAAAAGTGGGCAAAATCAACTGGACATAGTACTTTTCAGTGGATAATAAAGTTATTTTCCCATGAGCAGTTAGGTTCACAATTCTAATACAGATATATAAGTAATACTTGACCAAACAAGTAATTTAGTAGCTGATGGGAGCCAAATTTCTCATTTTTAGATTTGAAATTTATACAGTATCAGGATGAAGAGGCTAAAGTGATTCATAGAGTAATTGATTAATATTTGAAATATTAGTTAAAATGCAAATTCAATTTAGTGCAGATTTAGATGGTTATATATGGAGATATTTATGCCTAAATGACTTAGTATGTGCACATATATTTCTTTGTTTGTTAATTAAGAATCTAAATAAAGAGTACCTGAGTAGTACTGCTCATACATGACAATCAGAAAAAACACTGAAATCTGTTAGCATTAAAGGGAATTGCCCCTATGAGGAGATATCAGTGCTTGTAGGAGAAGAAAATTTATGGGCTTAGATCAACTTTTTATGATTATGTGAGAAACACCTCACAAAACACACTGACAGTGACATGGCGAATGGGTTCAAGTACCATGTGAGCACAGTCCTAGCAGACCAAGGTAAGTAATTGGGCAATAACGTGAAGTGTCATTGGACTACAACCCAAAGTATAAAAGAAATACCCACAGTTCCAAGGACTCGATGGTGAGAGTACATTGTCCATTTGATGTGCTGGAGAGCCTCCCCGGGATTAGCAAAGCACAGTGTCCTGACTCAGCAGGTCATGGAGGCATGAACTTGGATCACACATATGGTTCCTCCTCCTTTCATTGCTGGCATGTTCCCCTGCTCTGATTCCATTTTTCCGTGAACTGAATATCTTAACCCTGCCACGCACTTCTACTATATTTCTGCTTTGGAAACACTAGAACATAGACTGAAAACTCCTTTTAGGTTTTAAGTGTCAGATATTTAGTCTAGCAATGTAGAAGTTGAAAAATATATTCATGAGTTAAGGGAAAGTTTAATAAATTAATAAATAGGAAAGAAATTAATGAATTCTTCAAATAAATTATGCAGACATTCTATCCTAAAAGGAGATCAAAATAATTAATTCTTAAACTATGGGCTGTGCAAAGTGAATTTCTTTCAAAGACTAAAGCATAGAAAAACATAGGAGAGGGAAATTTTACAGTGGCAATGTCACTGTAAAATGCTATTTGACAAACACTATTTGATAAACACTATTCTGACAAATACTATTTTATCCAGGTGAGCAAGGTCAACAATGATCATAAATCATTTTGATAACATGCATGTTTCATGCAATATGATTTAAATGGGTTTTTGCCTCTGAGGTATTTTCTCCAAAATACATAACACTAACTTATGAGAAAAACATAAGAGAATCTTAATTGAAGTAAATTCTATAAAGTATCTGATTTATAGATAAGAAAGCTCTCAAAGTAATGAAAAATAGTGTACAAGAAAATATCACTAGTCAACAGACATCTAAAGACATGTGAAAACTAATTGCACTGTGATATTTGATATCCTGAATCAGGCCCCAAACAGAAGCAAATTAGGTAAAAGTCAAGAAAACTTTATTGAACTCTAAATTTCACTTAATGATTGCATATCACTATCATTGAACTAATTTAAATAAGTATACTAATATAAAATCAAAAATAGGAACAACTTCATGTTTAAGGCAAAGTTATTATATGAAAATTCTTTATGCTCAGATTTAAGTAAATCTCAAACTGTTCTAAAATTCTCATATGTTAAGGTGATGTTGCTGAGTTCATGGTGGCAGGAACTCAGGGAGCTGAGATCAAGCCAGCAGGAGACACACAGTGTTACAGGCTGAACAAATCAGGTTCTGGCTTGTAGCCAGAAAACACCCTGACAGGCAGTGGAACTAAAGGTGCAGTATTCCTGGAATAATCCACTGCCCAGTCACCGAGATATGGCTGGTGCTGGGATTAATCAACATGGATCTGGATCCTGTCTATCCACGTTGTCTCCCAGTGACAGCAGTCATGTATTGCAGTACACTTATTTTTATTTTTATTTTCTTGTTTCTCTTCATATAAGTGTGAAAATGGTTTCTAAATTTTTTATTGTTGCTGTTACATTTTCTTCTTGTTCTTTCTCTCATTACCTCCTATCTTCTGCACCAGGTTCCCAAAGTTTGAGTAATTTTCCTTTATCCTTCACTCTGGCTTCTAATCACTTCCTATTCTTCTATTACTCTATTTTCCCTCTAACCCCTTTTGCATGTTTTCCCCTGAGTATAAAATTTTCATATCAAGGGCTTCTTTATGATATGCAAATTTCTGGTTTATTTTAGATTTGGTTATACAGTCACAAATCTAGTTCATACAGTTAAAGATAGTAAATTAATAGCTACCATCATATGTCATTTTCTAGGCTGTGTTTGATACTAGTGTAATTCCTGATTGTGCTATTTTAATTAAGTTGACATAATTGTTCTAATTAGTTGTTCTTCCTGCTATGCCAAGACTTAGATTGCCTAAGTCATAAACAATAATTAGCTTAGTGCCAAAGAACCAGGGACTGGTCCAAGTAGGCAACAACTTATCAGGTACAACAAATTGAAATATAATCTTTCAAAAGACTCAAGATCCGAAAGCCAACTGTACTTGGAAGATATCTCTGGGGAATAACAATCTACTAAGAGTTCTCTAAATATTAACAATAAAGCTACTTGCCATTCACAGTTTACAAGCATCAGCCAGAAGTTAAACTTAAAAATAGTTACAGAAACTGAGAAGGCACATGTAGTGGTCAGAGAGGTGGAATAAGTCAAAATCAACCCAAATGGAACCTCAGAAGTACTAAAAGTGATAATTTTGAAAAAAGATGAATAAGATTCCAGAAAAAGCAAATCAGAAATAATTTCTCAGGTAACCACAGAAATAGTGACAATAATGTAAGACATGCTTACTGACTGTAGAGTATATACATATAAAAAGATAGAGGAAAGAAGAAAATGAATGAAACTATGAATATTCAATAAAGTGAAGAAATGGAATCTATGAAACTGATTTAAACAGATATCCAGAAGATTAAAAATTGCACTAAAAGTGAATGCAGCAGAATAAGCCAATGTAAGAAAATAATATCAGCTATAGAAGTCAAGATCATGGTCAGTGATCATGAAAAGAAAGATTTCTCAAAAATAGTAAGTGATCATGAAAAAATCAGTCTAACAACTGCTAGGTGATGCAAAGAAGAATAACACAAGATTGATTGGAAAAAATGAGAACACAGGTGATAAAACAAGTGACATAAAACATATCTGTTCACAGAAATAATGGAAGAAAACTTCCCAAGAAGAGAAAAAGAATTAGACACACAGGTAAGTGAGGCATAGAGAACTCCAGTTAGCCAACATAAAAAATAAGGAATAGTCAAGATTCCAGAAATTCAATTTAAGAACAGACTATTAAAATCTGTTAAAGAAAATAAATAACCACCTACAAAAAAAAAAAAATCCCATCAGAATCATAGTGCACTACTCAATGCAAACCCTCACGTCAAGGAGAATTTAGAATGAACTATTTAAATCTCTAAAGGAAAACTACCTCTAAACTAGATTAATGTACCACACAAGGCTATCTTTCAAATTTATGGAGAAACAATTACATGCACGACAAAGAACAACTGAGGAAATTCATGAACATCAAACCAGGACTCAAAGTATTCTGAGGAACATTCTAGAAAGAAATAATAAAGACAGAAGAAGTATTCCAGGAAAGGCAAGTAATTGAACAGAGGGGGATGAAGGGAGCCAGCAAAAGGAAAATAACATGACAAGTATAAGCCAATGCATATCAGTTATAACCATCAATGTCCATGGTCTCATTTCTCTGATCAAAAGAAACAGATTGGAAGAATAGATTAAGAAACAAAATTCAACAATATGCTACAAACAAGAATCACATTTAATTAAAAAGAAATTCATAGACTGAAAGTTAGAGAATAGAGACTACTCTATGCAATAGGAATCTCCCCCTAAAAAGTAAGATTAGCAATACTATTTGAAAACAAAGTGGATTTCAAGCCAAGACTGATTAGGAGAGACAAAAAAAGTCACCAAATACTTGTTAATTAAACATATCAAAGGGAAAAGATTAATAATCATTAATATGTACACATCAAATACTTATACATTAAACTATATAAAACAAATATTGACAGATGTGAAAAATCAGGCAGCACCAATACAATTGTAATGGAGGACATTAATCCCCTATTGTCACAAATAGATCAACTAGATGAAAGACCAACAATAAAATAATATAACTGAACCAAACTTTTGAACAAGTGAGCTTAGTAGATGCTTCCTAAACCACAATATTACAATCACATTCTGGTCAGCTATGCATGACATATTCTCTAAAATATATCCCATATTAGTTGATAGAACATACTAATATAAGTGCAAAATAATTCAAATAATCCCATGGATGTTATCAGACAATAGGATAATGAAATTGGAAATCGTTAGCAGAAGAAACCACAAGAACCTCATAAATACATGGAAATTTAATAACACCCCCATGAGCAATCATTGGTCAAAGATGAAATTAAAGAAAAAAATAAATAGTTTCTACAATTAAGTGATAATGCCAGGATGCGCACTAGAGCTTATGGGATGCAATAAAAACAGTCCTTTGAGGGAAATTTATAGGGATGAGCTTCCATTTCAGAGAAAGAGAGTAAGTTCAAATGAACTACTTAGTATTGAAACTCAAGTTTCTACAAAAAGAGGAGGAGAAGCCCAAAACTTACATAAGAGAGAAAATAATAAAATTGGAGCAAATATTAATGCAATAGATACTGAGAAAACAATACAAAGAATTAATGAATTGTACAACTTGTTCTTTGCCTGATTAAAATTGACAAACACTTAGCCGACCTCATCCAAATATGAAAGAAGAAACTCAAATTGATGCAGTTAGGATGAAAAGGATGAAATCACAACAGATATTGCAGAATTCCAGCTGATTATCAACATGTAATTTGAGAGTTTGTATTTTAATAAGATAGAAATCACGAGAGGAATTTAAAGACTTAAGTACATATGTATTACCAAAGCTGAATCGAGAAGATATAAAAATTTTAAATAAGCCAATATCAGTCAATGAAATTGAAGATGTAACTAAAATCTTACCAATAAAGCCAAGTTCAGACTCTGATGGATGTACTGCTAAATTCTAAAAGAAATTTAGAAGACACTCTTCCATTACTTCTCAAACTCTTTAATCAATTTGAAAGAAACAATATTCCCAGACTCATTCGTGGAAGCAAAAATTACCCTGATACCAAAACTAGAAAAGAGTCCAACAAAAAAGGAGAACTACAGGACAATCTACTGAATGAACAAAGATGCAAAAATTCTCAATGGTATACTGCCAAGCAGAATACAATAAGTCATTACAAAGATTATGTACAACATGACCAAGGACAATTCATCCAGGGACTAAGACATCTTTCAACATATGCAAATCAATATATTAACTGAACCAAGGACAAAAAGCATGTGATTATTTCAATAGATGCAGCAAAATAGTTTGACAAAGTCCAAAACCAATTCATGATAAAACAAACAAACCTACAGAATCATTTGTGCAACAGTGCTCGGTGAATTGAGGAAGGCTCAAGTCCTGCATATTGCTCCTACCAGAATTATGGTCAACCTCCTCCTTAGTGCAAGGCAATAACAGTTCTTCAAGTCTTCAATGAAAAATGGCCTCTAATAAAAGTACTTTGCAAAAATTGGGAAAGGAGCATAATAGAAAAAGTAAAAAAGTTGAGGAAGTAGAATCTGAAGAATTTGTGGTAGAGAAAATACTGGACCAATATGTAGTGAAAGGGAAGGTGGAGTATTTTCTGAAGTAAAAAATACAAAGAAACCTGAAGAAAATTTAGATTGTCCAGAGTTAATTGAAGCATTTCTTAATTAGCAAAAAAGCTGGTAAAGAAAGAGATGATGCAAAAAGAAAATCCTTATCTGACACTGAATCTGCTGACAGCAAGTCAAAGAAAAAGGAGACGCTGCTGGAGGTCTTGATCCTGCACTAATAAAGGGCACTATGGATAGTAGTGAAGAACTGATGTTCCTTATGAAAGGATATGAACTGTCACGGCTCTTGTTCAACACACGTGTAGAACTAGTTGAGCAATTAGACAGGAAAAATAAATATAACAGAAATAAGGTTAGGAAAGAAAAAAAGACATTAAATTATTACTTGTGGATTACATGATACTTTACTTAGAAGATTCAAAAACCCCACTGAAATACTTCTAGATTTAATTATCAAATTCAGTTGCATAGCTAGATACAAATTAGGACCTCCACTCAAAGATCAATAGCATTCCTACACACATATTACAGGCCGAATGAGAGAAAAACTCAGGAAACAACCTATTTATTTCACAATGGAATCCAAAAAGGAAAGAAAGAAAAAGAAAAAGAAATATCTAGTAATGAATTTAATGAAGAAGGTAATGAAGATTTTTTTTACACTGAAAATTCTAGTACTCTGAAAAAGCAGGTCAAAGTCGGTATTAGAAAATGAAAAGATATCTGTTGCTCTTCAGTAGGAAGAACCAATGAAGCGAAAATGGCCATACTTCCAAAATTCCATTTAATGAAATTCAGATCAAAATATCAATAGCCTATCTCAAAGAATTAGAAAACATCTAAAATTTATGTTGAATGAGAAGAAAAGTTAGAACAGCAAAAGCAATTTTGAGCAGAAAAGCAAGGCTGGAGGCATGGTAATCCAACTGGAAATTATACTACAAAGCTATCTTAGAGTAGAATGCTACGCGCGCACGGACCCAAGGATCAAAGGAACAAATTGGAAGATGAAAAATGAACTCCAAACATACTACATCACCTTTTCTTTGACAAAGGAGCCAAATTCACTGAGAGAATGATTGCCTCTTTAATAAATAGTGCTGGCAAAACTGTCTTTTCGTATGCTAAAGACTAAAGCTAGATCCATATCTGTCACAATGTACAAAACTAAAATAGAAATGGATTTTCTTTTTCTTTTCTTCCCACATTAGTAGTGATCCTCCTGATTTCTGCCTCCCAAGTTCTGGGATTACAGGCGTGCGCCACCACGCCCAGACTCCAAAGGCAGGGCTGGCGCGGCAGGCAGAGCCAGGTATTGAACCCTGGTCCCTGCGCTTACTTAAGCAAGCACTTAGCCCGCTGAGCTATGCCGCTGGCCCTTTAAAATTGAAATGCATCAGAGACCTACATACCAAAATTGAAACATTAAATCTGTGGGAAGATAAAATAGGTAGAACTCTTGAATGCATTGGTGTAAGCAGACTTTGTAGACAAAACTCAATCATAAAAGAATGGTCATGAACTAGCGACTAGAATCTCAAGTTATTAAAAGTATTTGCACAACAATATCTACCACAAACAGAATGACGAGACAACCTACAGTGTGGGAAAACACTTTTGCCAGGTCTTCCTCATACAGAACTATGTCTGGAATATATAAAGAACCCAAAACATATCTTCCAAAGTTAAACATGCACTTCAAAAATGGACATCTGAAGTGAATAGACACTTCTCAGATGAAGAAGTAAAAAAATGACAAATTAATACACAAAATATGTTCCACATTACTGTTCATTAGCGAAATGAAAATTGAAACAATTCTGCTCTTCCATCTCACTCCAGAAAGAAAGGCTATTTCGAACAAAACAACCAATAACAAATGCTAGTATGGCTTTGGGTAGAGAGAAATCTTCTCCACTGTTGGTAGTTTAGACTGGTGCATCCACTGTTTGCAGTTTCACTGGTGTGGAAATTAGTGTGAGGTTTCTCCAAAAACTGAAACTACAGGCTCCATTTTGCCCAGCTATTTCCTTTCTGGATATCTTCCTGAAAGAATTAGAAGGGTCACACCAGAGTTGTGTGTGCACACCCGTGTTTACAGCTACACAGCTTAAAATGACTGACTCTGCACACAGAGTTAGTCAAGGTGGAAATTCCAACATTAACTGCTATTTTCAAAAACCTGATGGAAATTATTAGTACAGTCCTCTCAGCCATCTTGTTGGATGTTTTCCCCCTTCCCATTTTTCCTATTCTCTTTTCTCTCATCTTTGTTCTTTAGTCCTTAAGTTCAAATTTTCTGTCGTACTGTATCTATTATGCCTTTCAGGTTTTATTTATTCTTTCAGGTTCTTACACTAGTGGGACAATATGATATTTACACATGTGGGTCTGATTTATTTAATTTTGAGTATAGTCTCTAGTGGCATCCACTTACCTATAAAGGCTTGAGTTTGTCTTTCTTTATAGCATATACTCTGTATGCTGATATCTTCAATCTGAGCAACTACATAGAGGACAGAAATGTGTAACACAAACCCCATGATGAAGTATCTCTCAACTTGGTCTTCTAAATGTGTACCATTTCTAATGTTCTTTCAATTATTATACTGCCTTTAAAATTATGTTTTAAGAAAAAAACAAGGAAAAAATTAAAATTTCTTGAAAGCAAGTGTTAATATTCAATTATTTGGTGAATCATGCATAACCGTATCTGTTAATCTGAGCAACAGATTTGGTGATAAAAATAGATAATATAACAACCACTGTTAATTAGCTATTCCTATTTTGAAAATCTGTAACATATGTATTATTGTATGTTGCCCTGTTTCTGTCTTCTATTTCTATTTGTTTTTGCTTCTGTTTGTACTCTTCAAAATAAAATTAAATTAAACTAGAAAACAAATAGCTGAATCTTAAAAGCACCTCAAGTGCTAATCAGTATTGGATAAAGAACATGTGGGGGTTTATACAGTGCAATAAAAATAATAAATAAATGGATAAATTTGAGACATTTCTAGCTAAATAGATGAACCTTAAGACCATACTCTTAACTGAAATAAATCGGACACACATGTTTAAGTACCATATTGTTTCTCAGGTGTTAAAAACTGAAAAATGTAAATAAACAGCTAAATGTATAGTAGATATTGGACAATGTGAAGAAAATATTCAGATGAGAAGAGAATCAGGTGTGGGGTAGGGGTAAGGAAAGAAGGGACAAGAAAAAGAATAGAAAGAAAAACATAGAGGGCCGGTGATATAGCTTAGTGGACTAAGCGCTTGCTTAATTAAGTGCAGGGTTAACTAAGGGGCCAGGGTTCGATTCCTGGCTCTGCATGCCACGCTGGACCACCATGGGGCACGCTGAGCTGGCGATGGAGTCCAGGCATGGTGACGCACACCTGTAATCCCAGCACCTGGGAGGCAGAAATCAGGAGGATCACTACGAGTCTGGACTGTGTAGTGAGACCCTGCACAAAAAAAATAAATAAATAAAAAACAAAAGATAAAAAAATAAAGAAAACATAGAAACAAAGATTTTGCAAAAAGGAGAAGTTGCAGGTAGAGGAGGGGCATAGGAAAAAAAGAACCAAGATATATTACATGCAGGTACACATTCCCTATGCTGAATATATATAAATATTGGGTTGGTCTGGTTCTGTGTCTGTTTTATTATTTTGTGGTGGATTGTATATATCATAAAATCTAAACAAAATTTTATCACATAAGCAGAATAACAAGAATATTCTTCCATCAAGAATTGTATTCTTTTCAGAAATGTAAGTGGGTTATGATTTGGTTGCATCTAATGACTTACGTTTTTCATGACACAGGTATTAGTAGAATTTGTCAGAATCTTAATTTAAAT
>NW_004524882.1:449263-450428 GCF_000260255.1 Octodon degus
CAAACTCTTGTTCAGTTCTGCTATTTTTTTGCTAATTTTTTTGTCTGCTTGACCTATCTTTTTGGGATAAGGGGTGTTAAGATCTCCTGTTAGGATTGTGGTATTGAATATTAGATTTTTCATGTCCATTAAGATTTGTCTTATATAGTTGTGTGCTCCCGTGTTTGGTGTATATACAATTTTGAGTGTTACACCTTACTCTTGAATTTTCCCCTAACCAGTATATAGTGGCCTTCTTTACTTCACTTGATCATTCTTGGTTTGAAGTTGAGACTGTCTGAGAACAGGATTGCTACCCCTGCTATTTTCTGAGGTGCTGGGGCATGTAGTATTGTTTTCCATCCTTTGACTTTAAGCCTATGCATTTCTTTATGAGTTAAGTGTGTTTCTTGTATACAGCATATTGTTGGATTTTGTTTCCTAATCCACTGTGCCAGTCTGTTTCTTTTAATTGGTGAGTCAAGTCCATTTACATTGATGCTTATAACTGAGATGTATTGACTTACAATTGACATGTTATTTAACTGCTGTTGTTTACTCCTTTTTCTCCTGTGTTTAATTGTTTGCCCTATTTATTAGGTTCCTTCTGTTCTCATTCATGGAGTTCTGATCATTTTGATTCCTCTCTAGAACATCTTTTAGTAGTCTTTGTAGGGTTGGCTTTGTCATAATGAAATTTGGTTCTTTGTCATGGAAGCATTTCACTTCTCTATCAAACTTTAAAGAGAGTATTGCAGGGTATAGTAGTCTGTGCTGGAATTTGTTTTCATAGAGGCCTTGAAGTACTCTGCTCCATGCTCTTCCTCCCTTCATGGGTTTTGAGAAGTCTGCCTTTATTCTGATGGGTTTTCCTTTAAATGTTATGTATTTCTTTTCTCTACTGGCTTTCAGTATTTTGTTCTTGTGCTGGATTTCTGGGATCTTGGCTATTTTATGTCTTGGTGTGTTTTTATTTGGCTTGAAATTATTTGGAGTTCTGTATGCTTTGGTTACCTGAACATGAGTTTGTTTCTTCACATTTGGGAAGTTTTCTATTACGTCTGCCCATATTCTTTTTATATCATTTGTATTGACTCCTTCTTTCTCATTGTTGCCTATTAGTCTTATGTTTTTCATCTTTGCTTCATCTTGCAGGTGATGAATTATTTTTTTCTGCATCCTAGTT
>NW_004524882.1:452175-453363 GCF_000260255.1 Octodon degus
ACATGTTCTCATAAATGGTTCCCTAGTTGCTTCCAGCCAGGTCCATTTGTCAGGAAAGTAGCGTGCACTCCAGTGACTTTCAGAAGGGCTTCCGGGTTGTTGCTAGGCATTAACCCAGAAGACCCACAACTGTCTTGAGCACACAGCTCCTCACGCTGGGTGTTCTGCCATCACACCGCAGCCAGCCTCCTGCCTTTAATGGCCTCTTAGCTTACTGACACCTGTTGAAACGGAGAAGCCAACAAAACCAAGAGCCCACGCTGGGCTGTAGAATTAGGGACACTTCAGGCTGCCAGCAACCTCGCCGCATGACAGCAAGAGACTGAGAATCACAGAAAGGAAGCCACACTGTAGTATATTGAAACATAATTTCCAAACCTTCCTCAGACACAATCCATCTTGGATAAAATTTTTGAATTTAAAAATAGCATCATCCACAAAATTATAATTTTTTATTGATTTATAGATTTTAGTTGTTCTTGCATCAAGTATTACTGTTGAAAATATGCATCACTAGGTTCTAATTTTCAAAATCTATGTGAGACAAAATTCTATATATATATATATATATATATATATATATATTCCCCACAGTAGATGTATTTGTTATATATCAAAAACATACACTAATAAAAAAAGAAAAGGAATTTGTGAGGCTTCATACTACAGAAATGAATTTTTAAAAACAAAGTAACAATTCCCTGATAATAGTGTGTTGATTAATTTTTACTAATTACATGTTTATGTGCAGATTTCCATGTAACTTTACAAAAATTGGCTTATTTGAGATTGCACATGTTATAAAAGAGATTGTCCCTCTACATTCTGGAAAGTTTTAGGTTTCATGCTTGGGTAATAGAAGGAAAATTGTCTTCATTAATATAATGCTGAAATGTCATTTCTTGTTATTCTGGAGTGACCTGTTATGGTCCCAACAGTTTTCAGAGAAAACATCAGTAGTGATAATAAATGAATTCATTCTTGAGCAATGTATTATATATGCCAAGAAAAGTGTTTAATAGAACATATTGGTTTTTATCTTTGCAACAAATTTATTTCTAGTTAAGATTATTACATTAGTCAATGAATTGTAATCATGTCATTTTCCAGAAATTTAGGTAAGCCTTTAAAGTTACCTAAACACAATGAATTCACATTGAAAGGATTTGTTCATTAGTCTTACCCTTG
>NW_004524882.1:454488-461597 GCF_000260255.1 Octodon degus
AGAGACCCAACGGTTCTAACATTCCAGTACACCCTTGTGGCTATAATGTACCTTCCATATTCGTCCTTCTACGAAGTCTAGAGTAAGAGGCAAGGCAGAAAAATACTACCAAAAAGAAAACACATTTCTGGTTGGAAAGCAGCAACTTTGTATTGTGTTGGGTCATCAGCTATAGTGCAGCATAACCTAAGCACTTCCTGATCTATTCAGTGTGATGCACAGTGTAGTGTAAAAATCTGTTAGCTCAGGCAGTCAGGAGGAGGTACACCTTCTCTGTCTCCACTCTCAAGCTTGTTGTAACACACACATCCCACAGAGCACACCCGAACTTAGGTGCCAGCTATTGTGACAAGTGCTTTGAATGTGAATCACATTTTAGGATGTCATTGACTCTATGTGGTAGATACTGTTTTCTAAGTAATAGAGGAAAACCGAATAGGTTCAGAGAGACTAAGTGAAGGGCCCAACGCGACCGAGCTGTAAGCATGGGAGCTTGGTGGGCGGTAACAGTCAAATCCCAACCTTTCCCCATATATCCGCTTCCTTCCTGTTGAATAAAATCTACTTTGTGATGAGTGGAACATATACGTTTTGCGAATGAAGATAATTGAGGAATTAGGAAATGGAAGCTTTTAGAAAGAAGTGATTCCATAAACTCAGAATTTGATTTCTCTTACAGAATTATCCAGAATACAAGTCCATAAACCCGATTAGCAGATAAAAGGCTATCTATCTTTAGGAATGTTAATCTGTGCAGATGTATTGCAAATATTTACCTTTTATCTCCATCATATAATGTCCTCTGGTAAATTTATCTTGAAATAGATTTTCAGTGCTTCTTGTGACATATAACTCACAGAAGAAGAGCTTACCCAGCCAGCACTTTTGAACCGCTTTCAATATCTTAAATTATAAAAATGCATTCATTTTAGCACACTGTGGTAACCAACCCACTAAAAAGTGGGATGCTTATATTATTAGAATTAAATAGAGCTTTAAAAGATTCCCAATGCATTCTGCAGATGAACGTGGAGTATAAGGGATTATCTTCCCATCTCACTGAAATAATTCCATGATAAACATTTCGTTACTTAATAACACTCAAATTGCAGTTACATTCCCTTCTAATTATTGACCTTCCAGTTAATTACATACTCAGCTAGAATTTTGTTCTGTCTTAGTCATTTCACTCAATTTCCAATCATAGAGCATGATGTTCCTCTACACTCTTCAATATTCTAAATTTGAAAGTTAACTTAGTCTGAGGCTCTGAAGTCAACATTATGCAGTATAGAAACCACTGCCAAATTCCTTGTTTTGTTTGGTGACGTTATGTATCATTTCTAATTTTCTTTTTTATTATTTTATATTCTCTCTAGACAATATAAATAAATAAATGGACAGAAGGCTTATACCTTAACACAATAAAAAAGAACCCACTACTATTATGGACTACCGGACTATATTGGACTATTTCGCTGAATTCATACACCTACAATATTTAAATGGCAATGGAATACCCATCTCTGATAAAACTAACCAAAAAGGAGGATAAAATGAAGGGCCATTTTCTATCTGTATATTCAAAATATTTAGGATAGATATACAGCTATATTCTCTTAATTCAATGAGAAGAAAGATTTGTATTGATAGTGTTTTGACAGGATATCATGTCTGCATCTTGTACTATGAATAACTACTATAAAGACAACAATATGCAATGTATTAATTATTGTAACTGTCCTACTAACCTGCTTTGAAACTGTCTCATTGCTATTTGTTTCTCAATAAATTAATTTAAAAGAGAAAAAAGAAATACAAATGACAAATAAATACTTGAACCAAACAAAACAAACACATAATAATAATAAAAAATAGAAGAAGAACAAAGTCAAAAGAAAGAGGAGTGGACTGTGGTTTGCAAAAAATAAATTGAAGATAGCATGAAAATGTTTTAATATTCTTTGTAACTCTAAAACATTGATAGTGAAAATAAAATATAGGCAATTGAAAAATCATGTCTAAGAATATTTGCATCATTATATTTTAAGATATGTGGTAAATTGTATAGTATCTTTGTACACATAGTATTATACAGTAAAGACATTTAGCTTCTTGAACCCATCAATCATTTTTACTGTAAGAACTTGTAGGGATGAAGACATAGCAGAGCTGCATAAGTCGCCACCTGGCAAGTGCAAGGTCCTGAGTTTGATCCCTGGTACCAGAAAAAAAGGAACTTGCCTATGATGTTTTAAGAAAGGCTTACTATGATGGGAAGTGCAATCTCAGATTTTATTGAAAGTTCTAGCATTAAAGAAATTAACAAAGAAAGAGTCTTCATATTTTGTGATTTTTGACATGACTAGCAATAATGATAATGATTAGGAAACGTTTAGGTAATCGAAGGGTGAAAAGTAACTTGCAAAGGAAAGAAGCTTGTATCTTGCTTGTGTAAGTAGTACTCTTGTACTTGCTCCAGTGTCAAAAGCTATACCAGGTCATTTAACTGAGATTAGGAAATTGGCTAGGATGCTCAAAGTCTCAGCATAGGACTCTGCTAGTTGAGAACTCACAACAGGAAGCACAACATTTAGCCTCATTATTCAGAGACACATCCAGTACTTTGTATTGTATGGTATATCTGAATTTTAAGCATTGCATACAATTGCATCAGATATACATTGTGTCAAGAAGAAAAATATGACCTATTTCCTGGCACCACAAAAGCTGTCTCTACGAAACAGATGGTTAACATAAAATAAAATGGAATGACAAGTAAGCTGAAGCATGATGGAGGGACGCTGGAGACGTTTTCTGAGTGATGGAAGGACCATGATGGGCAAAAAGTGCCTCCTCACCTCAAGTCCAGGCTCCTCCAAGGCATTTTCTGACACTGCCTTCCTAGCGCCACCCAGAACATCTTTACTCTGAGTTTTGAGCTTACATGATACCTAATGCAGTGCACTGCCATGAGGAGCCATAATGAAATCGCACCATGAAATCCTCTGCTGGCTTCTAATCTTACAGTGAAAGCCAAAGCATGTACTGTTCATAGATTACTCAGATTATTATGCTCTTCGGTTCACCCAGTTCTTCTTACTTATGCCATGTCAGCCACACTAGATCTCTCCTCCTGAAATTCATGCAGAGTCTTCAGCTTTCCCACCTTTTTCTTGCTATGCTTTTAGCAAATGAAATTGTTCCTAATGACATTGGCCCAGCTCCTTCCATCCCATCCTTTAAATCTTCTCAAATATCACCTTCTCAGTAAGGTCAATTCTGACTACCTTACTTAAAAACACCACCCCTGTATTCTTCTCATGTCCCTCTCCCGTTATTTTTCCAACACTGTTTCTTCTTTGCTATGTCTACTCTTGGGCCCTTTTCCTCTCCACTCTATAGTATAGGCTCCACAAAGGCATGGGCTTTGCTTGTTTTTCTCATTGTGATATTCTCTGGCCCAAGAATTCTCAGCACACAAAAGGCACTCTATGAATATTTGCAGGGTGAATTAAAACCAAAATGCTGCAGTTATTAATTCAAAATATGTCACAGAGCCTCAGGTGCTGAGTGGACATCCACTGACAGTAGGCAAATACACAAGTCAAGTAATAATACTAAATATAGAGCACAATTAATACTGTGAAAAACAAGCAGAAGTATTTACTTCAAAATGTGGTGTGGTGTACACATGTGTGTGTCTCATATCAGGGCAATCACGAAAGCCTTCTCTTAGGAGATTATACTTCAGTGAAGATCTGATGTGTACTATGCCAAGATTTGTGGATAGGATCTAGACATTTTTTGAAAGTCAGAACAACTGAAAATGAGGCCTAGAGAAAGACAGTAGAGTAAGTGAATCTCTTGGCAGAGGCCAGATAGTGCTGGGTTTAGGAGACCTGATCAGGCACCCACTTCTTATGTGTGTTATTCATAGAATATATAAATTAAGTTTTACTCCTCATTCTTAATATGTATGAAATAATTTCATAGTTAGTATTCAATAACAGACATGCTGGGTGGAAGTGTTACTCATGAGAAAATTCTTACCATATGAAATAAATAATTAGATGAATCTTGAAACTTTCTTTAATATAAAATATCACCAGACAGAAACTATATATATATATATATATTCCCATGGATGGGAAGCACTCTCACCCAGGTTGGAGCACCCTTGATGCTCCCCAGAACTGTGCTAATCCAATCAGTGGACTGATTTAGTAATCACACATCCTTGATCCCAACATCACGCTCTTTATCCAAGCATTGCATTCTCTAGACCCAGCCAATCTGAAAAGCCCCATTTATGACCACCTGAGGCTTTGAGGGGACTTCTAGACATCAGCCATAGAGTTCCACCCCTTGGGCCCCAGAGACTTATTCCTATCCTTTTATGCAGAAGACATTTAGTCCCTCTGGAAGAGCTGTCAAAGTCCAAGAATTTCAGTATGGCTGAAAGGTCCAAGACTAAAGTCTCTGATATTTAAGACAAACTCTTACGTTCAAGCCTCTTGTACAAATGAAAAATAAAACACTTCCAACATACAGTAGCATGAGATAAACACTCCAATTCTAAATAGGAGAATAGAAAGGAACAGAAACAAATCAAATTCAAAATCCAGCAAGGCAAGCATTAAATCCCACTATTCGATATCTGACTGAACCAGGATGTGAACTCAAAGAACTAAGTTCACTGAACCCCTACAACCCTGAAGACAGTTGTAGCTCCCTGACTTCTCTCTTAGACTGGCTTTTCTCACTTCTGCAGCCTTTCTAAGATGAGCCACGGACCTGGCTTCTGGAACCTTCTGAGCCCTCCACTGTATCTTCTATTTCACACTCACAGCTTCACACACTACCCTCTCAGGGCACACTGGCTGACCTCTCAGATCTTCTTGTGAAATCGGGCTTGACGCCTTCCTAACTGTCCAAATCTTGCATTCTGCGTGCGCCCAAAAGCAGCACCACTTGGATAGTGCTGAGGTCTGCGGCCCACTGAAGCATGTCACCACTTCAACATTCGATGGTCCTGAAACTGATTCTGCAAGATAAATCAGTCTACTGCTCTTTTTTGTTGTTGTTTGCTTTTTTTTTGTTTTTTTTCAAAGTTTTATTGATAAACAGATAGCAATGAGACAGTTTCAAATCCAATCGGAAGTACAGTTTCAACAAATAATACACTGCATATGTTCTTCTTAGTGGTTAATTGCTGTACAAGAAGTGGACTTGTGATCCTATTTACAAACACCATTAGAACAAATATAGTTGCATTCTCTTAATGAATAGTCTACTGCTCTTAATCTCAATCATAAGCCAAGTTGCTGGACAGGAGTAAAATGTAAACTCTGTGCCAAAGGCACAACAGACATCGGCTGGAGTCCAGCAGCTCATGCAGTCTTTCCCAGTTAAAACCTCCTACGCCTGGTCTTTACTGGCAGCACTGCTATGAGCTTGCCTCAAATCTCAGAGATTTTAGACTTGGTCTTTTAAGCTCTGACAACAATCCTTCATCAAGTACAGCTTGAGGTATTCCAGGGCTGCTACTTCAGCTGGTTTCTCCAAATCATTCCAAACTCTTCCCTCCAGCTGGTTAAAAAGGGGCTTGAACACAATGTCAGGTACAGTCACAGCAATAACCCCACTTTTCTGTGGTCACAGCAATGACTCCACTTCTCTGGATCCACATTGTCTTCGTTCCTTTATTCATTGCTGAGACAAAACATCTGCCACTCAAAGTTTATAAAGGAAAGGTCTATTTTAGCTAACAGTTGTTAGAAGTTTCAGTCCACAGTCGGCTGGATCCAAGGCAGGTTGGCATGGCAAAGGAGAACTGCCGAGCAGGCAGGAGGCCACCGCAGACCAGTAGCAAGTGGCACGTGATGACAGAATCCTATTCTTTTCCCTTATAGTCTATGTAGGCTACTTGTACCTATGGTGGGTAACACTCACAGCCAGACTGACACAATCTTAATCCTACCCACAACTATGCCAAATCAGCCAGTGGACTCATTTATTAATCACACACCTGTGATTGCCAGCATCACATACACTGTAGAGCCAGCCACTATGAAAGGCTGGGACTGCAAAAAGCTTTGGGGGAACAGCTAGACACAAGTCATAACAGTATGAGATGCCAGCATTCATAGATATGAAAAGACAAAAAAGCAAGAAGTGAAAGGAAGAGTAAAACAAAGATTGATAAATCTTAGGCAATAGAGATAGAGGCAATCATTTATAGGTAGGAAACAAAATGTACATTGCCAAAATAAACACAGCATCATTTAAGTGAGGAATGAGCATAGTACAAGCTAATTTGGGACAATGCTAAGGACTAGCAGATGAAGAGTTTTAAATGCATGCAATGATAAATAATTTGAAATTTACCTTTAAGCAATAGGAAGTCTATGCAAATTAGAGCCATAGGATTCAATTTTAGATGATCACTAGCAGAAGTGTAGATGATGAATGGCAAGGGTGAGAGGGGTGGGGGAGAGAATGACAAGCCACTGCAGTGGCAGGGGACTGCAAAGGTTAAAAGCAGTAGCTGTGTGCATGCAGAGGAAAGAGCAGATAGGGAGAAAGTGAAACCATTTAAATTAACAGGGTTTAATCATCAAGCAGACATAAAGTTTCAGGTTTGAAGGTGATTCTGCAATGACTGTCATTTCTCAAGACTGAGATCAAGGAAGGAGAAGAGGAGGTTTCAGATGGTAAGACAACAGCACCGAAGATATCGTATTGGCTGCGTTTAAGGCATCTATGAACCAGTCCGCTAAACATCTTAATTTTTGGTTAATATCGTAAGAGGGAACAACAGATTGATTTGATTTGATTTTGTTTCATGGATTTGGTATAGCGTCTGACTACACAGCGTGGACTCATAGTGAGCCTCCTGTTTTTAGCCTTCCTAGTGCTGGGATTACAGGTGTGAGCAACCACTCTGGAGCTGGCTCAGCGTGCCCAGGGGCAGGGCCAGCACGGCATGTGGTGCCAGGAATTGAACCCCAGTCCCTGCATTGCCTAAGCAGGTTCTTAGTCTGCAACAACAGATTTTAAATACAGATTTTGAGTGATATCTGAGAAGAACAGCTTTGTCTTACTAA
>NW_004524882.1:462447-483988 GCF_000260255.1 Octodon degus
ATTTTGCATATTCTAGTATCAGGAAGCACTCAGGAAGTGGGGAAAAAATGAAGGACTTGAAGGCTACAGGGACAGGGTGGGAAAGGTCATGACCAGAAAATGCACAACTTTATCTGTTCATTACAAGACTTATTTAACTGTCAGTACCTATGCCAAGTTAACTAAGTATCAGTGAATGCATACTAGAGAGAATATTTTTAAGTATATTGAATGTGCAAAAGCATTTAGATGTAGTTCTGACTATATTATGCACCAGAGAATTCATACTGGAGAGAAACCCTTTCAGTATAAAGAAGGTGAAAAGCCTTCCATGTTAATGCCCATTTAATTCTGCATCACAGAAGCTGTCCAATGTTTAGAGTGTGACAAAGGCTTCAGATTTAGTTCTTACTGTAGTGTACACCAGACTGTCCACACTTAGAAGAAACCTCATGTGTGTAACATCTATGGGAAAGCCATCAGGTTTAACTTCCAACTTGATCAGCATAAGAGTACCAATGATGAAAGGAAATCCTAGTAGTGAGAAGGAGGTGGGAGCTCTGAAGGTTAGAGATGAAATGGGTCACACATTATCACCTTGGAGGAACTCTCGGAGGGAAGCGAATGTGGCAATCTTCATAAGGAAATATATCTTTTCTATTTTATTTAATTTTTAATGAAGGGCATCATGAGTTAAAATATAACTTTGCTTCATACCACTAACCAACTAGAAAATATTGGGAAAAATCTCTCCTCAGAAGCACCAAGAACAGTAGATTTGGGGCAGCCAGCAGGATACCTCAGCAGTCTAAATCACTTTGCTTAGGCAAATTTAGGCAGGCATGCAGGGCCCACAGTTTGATCCTGGGCACCACAGCTCTTGCCAGCCCTGCTCCCAGTGTGGGCTGAGCTGGCCACAAAAAAAAAAAAAAAAAAAAAAGAATAGTAAATTTTTTTAGAAACAAACAATTATTTTATGAAACTTCTATGTGAAAATTATAATTTTCTACCAAGGACCACCAGAGGAAATAAATAAATGGAAAGACAGAAAAAGAATTCTTATACAGGAAAACCCATATTATAAAGATACGTGCTCTATCTAAACTAATTTATTTCTGTTTAATTTTTGGTACAAGCATGTATTTTGTAAAGAGAAAAACAAAGACATAACTTTTGTGAAATTAAAACTTTTCAAAGTATCAAATGAATGCTGGAAGCAAAATCTTGGTAAGTTGATCATTCAAAATTATTTCTAATGTTTTTGTATTCAATACAAGCAAATAAAGTTTAAGAGGTAAAGCATAAAAAATGATTATTTTATTTCTCTGTAGAAAATGTTTTTGTAGATTTTTATGAGTTTTAAATTATTTAACATAGTTTAGAGTTCTCCAGCATGCCTGTGGAGAAGTAATGTGTCTGAATTGGTTTGGGATCAGTTTAATCTGGGATCAGAGTGAATATTTTAAGAGGAATAGGCTGTTAAGTCTTTAGAGAAAGAACCAATGTAGAAGCAAAGTGGTCTACTAGGAGTCTATTGCAATTGAGATCTTAGATGAATCAGTGGAAATGAATGTGAGAAGCATCATAGAAATTTAAGAGAACTTGAAAAATAAACATGTATTAAATAAAATCTTAGCAATGAAAATGTTGTACAAAAGGATTAAGGCTATCCTGTCACTGCAGAGTTATTGTACCGAACTTTCATCTTAGACAGAGAATTAGGGCACATAGAATATTTACTTCCTCATAATTATATCATCTTCTTTGCATGAGCACGAGGTACACTTTTTGCAAGTCTGGAGCTCAGTGAGTGTAAGAAATAGTTAACATAGTTTAATCTGACAGAGTTTGATTATTATCCTTCAAGGTAATCAGATGAAAAAGATTACAGCTGTATGAATTAGTGAAAGACCAAATAGGTGGAATTAATAAATAAATATCATTAGACTAGGTAAGGATTTCAACAATCAGAACTAAGCCTTGTGGAAAGATTGAAGAATCCCCAGCAGAGAAATGTGTATATGTTTTTAGGGATTGGGACGGCCTCAATCAGGAGCTGCACAACTGAATACAGATCCTGGTCCAATTTCAGATTCAAAGTTCATCTTCCTCCATAGCACATGACAATGATCACTCATGTCCAAGCAGTAGTACTGTGAGTACCTCTGGAACAACAGAGAAAAGACCTGCATTAGGCTGTCCGGAGGAATAAGCAGAAAAGTAAGCGGACTATTTCCTTAGTCACTTTCTGTTCATGGGGACATTTGACACCCGAAACTGAAAGGAGGGAAGGGTTATTTTGTTCCACAGTTTTAGTCCCTGGTCAGCTATCTCCCGGGAAGAAACAAGATGATAGAAGAAACAAAAGCTCTCAAATCACACAAGCTGGGAAGCAAAGAGAGAAGAGGGGTACCCAGGATTAGAATGCAGCCTTGCAGGTTCTGTTCCTTGTGACCCACCTCAAACCGGACCCCAGTATGTAGCAGCAAATTCAAATGTTGAACAAATCACTGGATAAATCTAGCCATGAGTACAGTGACCCCTTCCATATACATGAGGATTTTGGAGGCATTTTAGATCTAAATCTTAACACCCATAAGATAGTCTATTAGGATAACTTATATAATAGGAAAATAAAAACAATTAAAAGTTTCTTACTCGAAGAAACTGTGAAGCCATTACTAAGAAGCAAGTATTGCTAATAATGCCAGTGTTAACTAGAGCGTTAGCCAGCTCCGTTGCCAAAGCTTCCATGACAGCTGCTGAATCGAAGACATATTTTTACAAACCATCTTAAGTAAGCATTGTTACTATTCCCCGTTTCACAAGTGATAAAGGAAGCCTGAAATAGTTATGGAAGTTGAGCAGTCATTTCTCTAGGAGATGGGATGGCTCGGTGCTGGAGCTCCTCCATGTTCTTTATCACCCCTGCAACATTGCAAATGTGTTGAGCACGTTAGGTCTGGTGCCCTCAGAAAGCAAGAGATTTTGCAGCCCTGTTGTACGTACTGTTCCCAGGAAAGCATCTCAGAAGTTTTCCTGGAAAAAGAAAACCCAGCTAACTTTGTGGATTGTTACTTATTTAATGAAATGTGTTAGTAATTTGAAATGGACAACAGTGAATTACTCAGAGCAAATGGGTTCAACTAATTAGTCCAAAAATCATCTAAAGGATAAAATTAAATTGCCTAGTGTACTATTACTGCAAGCACAAGCATTGTAACTGATCTTTGTGACTGTTTCGATTTGCAGCATAATTATGTCTGCATCTTGCCCTCTGAATAACTACTATGAAGATAGCAATATGCAACGTATTAGTTTTATAAATGTACTGCTAACATGTTTTGAAACTGTTCCATTGCTATTTTAGCTGTTTTTCATTAAAAGGAATAAAAATTATTAAAAAAATAAGTTGTAAGAAAGATAGGACCCATGAACACAGCATGGCTCGGGGGTCAGCCACGCGCTCAGCTCACAAAAGTAAAACAAGGTCAGTGTCTGAGTTATTTCCAGCATTGGGGTGCCTGCTCTATTTTTGTTTTCAGAAATCTTCTGATCCTTAAATAGCATGTTAGGGAAGCCCTTATCTTACTTTTATATGTTTCTGGTAAGAGTATGTTGTTTGAAATAACATTCTTTATTTATGCATTATTTAAATGAATGCAAGTGTTGTAAAAAGTAGTTTTTTCTTCCAGATTTTGTGAAGGAAGCAATATCAAAACGTTTGCTTACTTATCTCTTCCAGAAAGCAATGCGTTCCTGAAGCAGAAGAATCATATTTTTGTCACCTTCCATGCTCTGTGCCAATGACAGGATCCATAACATAGCAGGTACTCAGGAAATGCTTCATAGATGAAGGCATTGATGCCTTTTTCCTATTATAACTAGTAATGAGAAGCACTCCTGGTGGAGTGCCTACGTGGCACACACTGATACTGTGGGAGGATGCTGCACAACATGAGCACCAGGGAGCGGAAAGCAGAGGCAGTGCTGGGGCAGGAACACAAACTTCCAGCTCATTCCTTCCGGGCCCCACCTCCAACCAGGCCCCCCTCCTAACACAACTCATCTACTGAATTCACCAGCCAATAAATTCACTCACAATGCAGTGTACTATAATCCAATTGCTTTGTAAAAACATGAGACAATTTGGGGAACATTTTATGTGTAAACACATTCTGCCCCTGAATATCCAAAATCTGGTACCTATTTTATTATGCAGAACACATTTAGCCCATCTCTAAGAGGGGCCCCCATCTCTACAATTCTAGCATGACTGAAAAGTCCAAACTCTCCTCTAAGACTCCAGACAAACTCTTAACTATGAACCTCTCTAAAAATCAAAAAGAAAGTTAAATTTTTCCTACATGTAATGATACAAAGTAAACATTATTGTTTCAAACAAGGAGAAATAGAAGGATAGGTATAAGTAGAGCCAATACCAGAACCCCACAGGTCAACTATTAAATCCTGCACCTCCTTTGCTCCAAAAGCACACGGTGTGGAGGAGTGAGGTGCAAAGGACTAGGGTGTCCCACCCCACAGTATTGATGATTGTATCCCAGAGTGCCTATCTCTTGTGTGGAGTCCAGTCACTGTTTTTCTAGACAATGTTCCATGTTACTGGCACTCACTGAACTCATCACCAGATAAATCCACTGATAAGCATAGTTTCCTCTTTAATTTTTTGGTTTTGTTTTGTTCTGTTATGTTTGTACAGAATCTCACTACACAAATCAGATTCACAGTGATCTTCCTGCTTTCAGCCTCCCCAGAGCTGGGCTTACAGGTATGCGTCACCATGCCAGGTCCCGGTGGCCAGCTCCCCGCACCTGGGGTGGGGCCAGTGCAGCATGTGGTACCACCAGGGATCCAACCCCGGCCCCTGTGCTTACCTAAGCAGGCTTTTAGTCTGCTGAGATATCTCACTGGCCCTGTATAGTTCCCTGTTGATCTAATCAGTTTCCGCACACAGGAGAATTTGGTAGGACATTTTAGACCTAAACCAAAACAATAATGATGCAAAAAAGGCCAAGCATATTCCCTAAATGCAGGAAATTCAGCTCTTTTCCACATAGAATCTACCATAAGGAAAGGGCACAAGTCTTAGGACATCTGTTCCAAGCTTTAGGATGACAGATTTTTCCGTTCTTGTATTTCCTCTTTCCTGCATTTCCTGAATGTCACGTTCACCTTTGAATCATACAAAGGCAGGATCAAAACACAAGGATCGAGATTTAAGAGTAGACACAGAAAAAAAGAACAGTATCAGACACTTGGTCTAGATTTTATGACTTTAGGAGACACAGCTCAGCTCAAATAAATCAAGAAAGCTACATCCAAGTTCAGTGCTGAAATCTCACTTGGGATATATGCACTGATTTTGGTCCAGACTCTCTCCTGCAGATGTATGTATTGGAGACTTACTGGGGACTGCCTTGACCAAAGTGTGACTTCTAGAGAAACTAGGGTCAGACTTTCTGCAATATTTCAGTTTTCCAATGCATTAACTCATGAGTGCTGGTAGTTTCCTGTAAAATTATTTTTTAAATAGAAAGTGATGATTCCTGATTGTTTCAGTTTTGGTTTTCAGAAAAGTAATGCAAGTTAGATATTTTCTTAGTAACTTGCCTTGGCTGAGAAATAATATACAACATCCACAATTTGAAGAAGGAAAAGTTTACTTTGCTTCATGTTTCTGGCCATGGTTAACTGGCTCCAGAGCAGGACACCTTGAAGGAAGGATATGGAGGAGGAAGCTGAGGCCTCAGGGAAAGAGAAGAGAGCCTCCACCTGGCCCAGTTATGTCCTCAAAGCACTAACTTAGAGTGTAGGAGGTTTTGGGGGATCTCTAGATTAAAAACCATTACAGCTACACTCATGACTTTACGAATGCAAGAATAAAACCTTGAAGGCAAATTGAGGATTAGTGATTGGACTATGAATCTTTACTCTTCTAATGAAATAGTCTTTCAAAAAATTCTAAAACTCCACAGAGCAAAGCTTATGGTATGTCTTTTGTTTTCTTTTTCTGTTATGGCTTGTATCGAGATGTCCCCCTAAAGCTTCATGCAATCTTAAGTGGAGCTTTTTCAGAGGCGGTTGAACCTAGAGTGTGTGACGCTGGAACTGATTCAAGGTGAAATGCCAGGTTGCAGGGTTCAGGATTAAGAGGGCTCATGCTGCCTGCCCACACTGGCCTGGATAAGATATGAAGCGAAGAATGAGCCGTGGTCATGCCTTGCTCGGCTACCCTGGGCCCACCGTGAACAGTTTCTCTTCTGCAGTGTCTATCTGCTGTGTCACCCTGCCTTGAAGCTATCTGATCATGGACTGAAACCTCTACACACTGAGCTAAAAACACATTTTCTCCTTTAACTTTGAGTGTCAGGTACCTTTGCCCCAACCATGAGAAGAGTGATGAAGGTCCTTTCCTTATGCGCTCAGCTATTAGCAGAAAATAGTGGTCAATAACGATATTTCAGTGAGAGAGGCTAATCCATCAAGATTGTTGAAAATATTATCTCCTAATTTTTTCTCTTTTCTTATTGAAAATTTTTGATTTTTTGGAAATAATCCCATTTCTTTGTTTTCGTCCTTATTGACACTGCTATTTATTTTTTCTGGTTGGAACTTTTGTTTCTGAAACTACTCGTGATTTGCTATTTGGCCTCAGATATCCAGAGATCAAGCCCTTAAGAGGAAGCTGTCAAATACTGGCGAGCACACTGGAAGGAAGATCATTCAGAGCCCAGCCGGTCACTGAAGATCTGTGAACTGAAAAACTGCTCAATCACTGTGGACCTTGATTTCTACATCTGTATAGTGTAATAAAAAAACTTTATGGTTCTTATCCAGGAATGTACATTAAGATCTCCTATAGAATTATATTAAACACATACAAAGCAACATTTATCCATAGAGCTTACTATTAGTTTGTTCTGAGATGAGGAAGGTAACATAAATTTCTGTATTTCTAAGATAATTCCTGTTTCTTTCACAATTTGAAGTGCTAGAAATTCCAGACTGCTAATTTATTCAATCACAAATGCATTTAAAAAACTATACTATGTCCTTCAGCATTCTAAATCTTCTGGAATACACTGGCTACTAAAACATGAACCTAACCCTTAATTTTAATTATTTCACCACTCATTTATTTAAAGGCCAAATTAATTATTAATAGAAGCACACTAATTCCTTTGGTTTGTGCCTGGGGCTGATCAAGTTTGAGCCGAGTAGGTCACAGGTGGAGAGTGCTCTGTCTGCGTCCCAGACGGTTTCCTCCGCCGTGGGAACTGCTAAGTGCTAGCAATCGGCTACTTCCAGAGTGCACACAGCTCTGCAGTGGGCCAGCAGAGGATCACTTGGGAGGGCTCAGATTATACCTAACTATGGAGGAGGGCAGCTGAGCAGTGCTGGCGCCATTCCACGCTCTCATCCCAGAAACCCACATAGAAATAAATGTGCACTGTTTTCGGATGACCGTTTGGTGCCTCGTTAAGCTTTCCTCATCTCTGTGTGCCCGTACTGATCTAAGGCTATGGGCCCGCGTACCAACGGGCCCCTGCTAGCATCGTTACTTTCTCCCCACCAAGAACTGCCAGATATTGCCCACAATAAAAACGGACGCCATTTAACTTCCTTTAAGACTTAATTAAGGGCCAGCCAAATCGCTCCGCAAATTAAAGCACCTGCAAACAGGCACAGGGGCCTGGAGTTCAATCCCTGGGCCTGCCGTGCCGACCCCTCCCCCGGGGCCTGCTGAGACAGTGAGACTGGGCGTGGTGGTGCATGCCTGTAATCCCAGCTCTCGGGAGCCTGTAAACAGGAGGATCACTGCGAATCCGATCTATGCAGTGAGACCCTGTAGATCCTGTACACCCTGTGTTAAATACAGAAGAAAAGGGGGAAAAAGACAATTAAAATACACTTCTTTGTGAAGTTTTCTTGAAATGCTCAAGCAAACCAAGAATCTTTTTCGCCTGGGTTGCCTTTATAACTTATAGTTTGAAAAACTATCTACGTGTGTAGATTTCCAATTAGACTACTGGCATCTTTCTGGTAAAATAACCTCCTTGTTTATTTTTGTATCTGCAATATCACCAGCATTCCTGACACAGGCAACATTAAAAACAAATAAATAAGTGAATAAGATCAGCATTTTATCTTAAAAATTTAGACATATTTTTCTTTTTAATTTTTAAAATTCTAGTTGACAATAATTGCACACGCTTATGAAGTGTAGTGTATTCAATTCAAGAATACAATGTTTAGTGATCAAAGCAAGGTTATTGGTCTACTTATCACTTAAAATATTCACCATGCTTTGGAGCTGGGGACATTTGAATTCTCTCTAATAGTTATTTTGAGATGCACAATCAATTGCTGTCAAATAATTATTTATCACAGTGTGTCAGAGAACATTAGTGCTGCTTCTCTCCAGCTGCACTCCTGGGGCTGCTAGCCACCCCTTCTGTGGCTTTTCTCCCCTCCGCCCTGCAGAGTCTGTCGTCGCCATAATGCTACTATCTTCTTTCATTGGAGCGACGTCTTTCACTTCCACATGTGACTACATGTGCTGTTTGTACTTTTGGGTCTGACATGACACGTAATATAACACCTCAGCTTATTCACGTTACCAGGATGAGGAGCTTTAAATATCTCTAATGGCTGAATATTTTTCTATCATGTTAATAGTCTGTATTTTCTTCATCCATTTTTCTGTCCTCCATGACACGCTGATTGATTCCCTATCTTAATTACGGAATGAGATGCAATAAATACGAAAGAACAGACTACTCTGATATAGTGACTTCTTTCTAAGGGATTTTTTAAAAAGATGTACTAAAAATTCCTTCAAAACTGACTACACTGTAAGTTTGTATTCTACCTTTTATGAAAAGCAAATGGTAGGCGTGGGGAGCTGGCCCTGACCCCAGGGTGCACTGAAGTTGCTATTGAGCCTGGACGTGGTGACGTGTGTCTGTAATCCCAGCACTTGGGAGGCTGAAAACCGGAGAGTAACTATGAGTCTGTTCTATATAGTGAAACCCTATAGACTCTGTACTAAACACATAAAAAATAAAATAATAAAAAGAAGAAAAACAAATGACCACCAAATGATTATACTGTTTAACAAAGGATGAACCATTCACTCATATATTGCTTTATCCAGGCAAGATATGTCTAATCCTAGTAAAAACAGGCGCTGTCAGATGAAGAGAGAAATTTAAAGCGGATCTGCATTCAAGAAATTTGTAGTCTAATTGGAGTTATAAAACACATAAATAAATAATAGCAATGCAGGTTTAGAAATCAATGACAAAGAAAGTTGGGCAAGGATTTGGGGAAGATATCAAAAATAATTATATGAAGAATGGATTTTGAATTGAATTTTGAAAAATAATCATTGCTATCTGGATATACAGAGACTTTTCAATGACATATCAAGCATACAAAATACACATACAAAGGTGAGACACTGAATAAAACATGTCTGGGGCAAAATACACCCCTTGCTTGGGAGAGAAGATGGAAAATTAAGACTCTCAGTGGAGGATAGAAATCTTTGGGTGTGTGAAAATGAATTGAAGCCCTACTTCTTCCGTCAGTGGGATTTCTCACAAAACAAATGCACATTAAGAGGGGGAAAATGTCATCTCACATAAAGCAAATCGAAATTTAAATACATTCTCAAATATATGAATTAAACACTGTGAAACCATGTTAATATTCTACCTTTTGAATAACTATAATGATAAACAGAAGCAATTCCCTCAAATCCTTGACCTCTGATCCTAACCCATAATATTAACTCAGTGCATCCTTGTCACAGTATGCTAAGGAAAGCTTGTCTTGACTGCAGTGAGATGCCACTTTAAAATCTGAAGACACAAGCAAAGAAACTGATGGTGAGGCTGTGTTTAAATGAGAAATCTGGATCTAGGTGAGGGGAATGGGAGGACAAGAGGACCTGAGTTTAAGAGACTTGCTGGGAAGGTAGTTATGACGCTGCAGCCTGGTGTCCTCGTGGGAAGGATTTCTGCTCCCATCCAGCATTTCCCATTCATTATACTATAACCACACATGATACCAGTCCAGTGCCTCGCTGCTGGGCTGAGGGTTGGGAGGGACTGTTGGTCTATGATCATTTTTAGAAATCTACAAAGTGTTAGTCTTCATTAGTCATTAGCAAGCCTGGCACCACAGGAGAGATCTAATAGACAAATCACATATTTTACAAAGTAAACGGAAAATAAGCAGGAATATTCTGTTCACATAAACTTAATTTTTAAAATATGAAATTCAGGCGATGCAAATTTCAAATGCGATCTTTTATACTATTTTAATACATTGTGCTAAGAAAAAATTGAACTGCGTCCCCTGTCCAATTAACAAGCCGTCTCTCACTTGGAATGTAGCTTTCATAACACTTTCGAGCATTTGCTTCTCAGTGGTTGTTATCATTTATAGAACGCAAATTTTATCCCCAAATAAGCTCACTGAATATGTTACAACATATATTTTGGTGGAATATTCAACTACAAATTTCCAGATTTTGTCTAATCTATCGAATAATGTATACAAAAAACATTGCATACTATGTATTATTTAATCATACTAAATAACATGTATACTACATAGTTGCAATTTATAGCATAGACATATTATACATAGTATGTAAATGGAATTTGTGAACATGTGTATTAAAGCCTCGTTACGTTTTTATTGGTATGTATTTGGTGCAGGGTCTCACTATGCAGCTTGGACTCATAGTGATCCTCCTGTTTTCAGCATCCCCAGCGCTGGGATTACAAGTGTGCGCCCCCACTACAGGTCTGTTGTGGGCTTAGCATGGCTGGGGGCGGGGCTGCTGTGGTATGTGGTGCTGGGGATCAAACCCCAATCCTTGCACTTGCCTAGGCAGGCGCTTAGTCTGCTGCTCCATCTCACCAGCCCAAAGCTTAGTTATGAATGTGAATGTACATGTATTAGAACATAATATTTTTTTTAATTTTATTTATTTATTTATTTATTTGAGAGAGAGAGAGAGAGAGAGAGAGAGAGAGAGAGAGAGGCCAGCTCAGCCCACCAGGGGGCGGGCTGGCTGGCATGTGGTGCTGGGGGATTGAACCGCGGTCCCTGATGCTTTTGCTAAGCTTGTTCTAAGTAGGTGCTTTAGACCACTGAGCTATCTCTCCAGCCCAGAACATAATATTTTAAATGATATGATTTCCTAACTTATAACTCATTTGGACAATCTAAAACTTCAGCAAGATGCAAGGAAATCTAGCTGATCTCAGATACTATAAATATGTACTTTATAGTAATAAAATTTTAGATTCAATATGTAAAGTGTAGTCATCATGCAAACTGCATGTTTGAAAAATTCTACAGGCAAACAGAAATATTACTAAAATTATGTGTTGTATAGAGCTATATCATTTTATATTTTTTCACTACTAACAGCAAAAAGAATAGGGGGACATAAATAATTAAATGACATGGATTCGTGAAAAACAGTTTAACCACATAAAATATTTATATAGACTTTACTAAGAAATAGCCAGGGCTAGGAAGATAGCTCAGTGGTCTAAGCACCTGCCTGGAAAGCACAAAGGCCAGAGTTTGATTCCTGATACTGCATGCTGTGCCAGGCCTGGAACCCAAGGTGCATTGTGCTGGCTCCAAAACCAGGGAGCGGGGTGCACACCTGTAATCCCAGCGCTGCGGAGCCTGAGACAGGAGTATCACTATGAGTATGAGCTCCGTAGCAAGATGCTGTATCAAATAAATAACATTTTTAATAAAGGAAATAGCCAATCTTTCACAAATGCCTTTTAACATAGTGACCATGGAATATGACACTCCTAGTATCAGCATGGTGTACTGAAGTGTAAGATAGCACTGCCAGAAAGGTAACAGTAAGAAAATCAAGCACTGACTGCAAGTCCCTCCTTGTCACCTTTATCTTCCTAGACGAACTTCTGGCTTGACAGCAACACTGATACCTAGTCATTCATGAATACTACTAACCATGTACTTTGAAATATCATCCCAAACATAAATTCATTCTCTCCCCCAGGACACATGTGTTGGTTGTTTTCATCTCTTTTCTCATTAGTGGGACAAAATACTTAACGCCCAAAATTAAGGAAGAAAAGATTTATTTTTGCTCAGAGTCTGTAGAGGTTTCAGTTCATACTCAGCTGGCTCCAAGGCAGGGCAGCACATAGCAGAGGAAAACAGTACACGGTGGCAGAAAACAGCAAAAGTAGCAAGGGCAAAAAGGAAGGAGTAGCAGAGAGCAAGTCTCTTTTTCTATCTTAGGGCTGGTGTAGCACTACACCCATAATCCCAACATTGGACCATAAATCAATCACAAATTCAAGAAGCCTGCCCCATGACTGCAGGAGGCTTTGGTGTGACATCTAAATTCAAACCATAACTTTCTGCCCCTGGAACCCAAAATACTCATGCACATCCTTTCATGCAAAAGGATTTTGGTCCATCTGTAAAAGTTGTCAAAGTCCTCACAGTTTCAGTGTTGCTAAAAGTCCCAAGTCCCAAGTGCTCCAAGATGTAAGGCGAGTAGCTTTTAACCCCTATACCAATGAAAGTTAGATACTTCTAAGAGTCAATGGCACAAGATAAACATTACCATTGCAAAACATACAAATCAAGATACAAAGCACTGGGATCGAAACAAGTACAAAATCCAGCAGGGCAAACATTAAGTCCTGTAGTTCCATGTTCAACAGCTGAAGAGGCAATCTGTGGCAAATTGTGAACTCCATGTGGCTCCACCTCCCATGGATTCTCTATTATGCCTACTTTGCTCCCTCCTGCAGCTGCCCTTAGATAATCCATGGTCCTGG
The DNA here is from genome assembly GCF_000260255.1 of Octodon degus. NCBI lineage: Eukaryota > Metazoa > Chordata > Mammalia > Rodentia > Octodontidae > Octodon > Octodon degus. The sequence goes on from NW_004524882.1 coordinate 475,308, forward strand.
CTTTTCCAAACTTCTGGGGTTTCCACGGCATGTTATGCTTCTCACTCACAGCTTCACACGCTTCCCTCCCAGATGCACACTGCCTGGCCTCCCGGGCCTTCTGAAACCTACGTGGAAGCCTTTCTAACCTCCAAACTTTTGCATCCTCCGTAAGCCTAAACTCAGTGCCACAGAGATGCTGTCGAGGTCCACTGCCAGCGGGAGCCATCGTCAGCTTTCTTTCGTTTTGGCTGGAGGGGGAAGTGCCTGGATCTCTGAGGACTCTGAACCTCTTCTGAGGAACAGATTCTTCATGCCACCCCCATTCTGGAACACGGTGCTCTGGGGCTTTCTTCTCAAAGCAAATCTCTCACTTCTTGCAATTTTGAAGCTGCAAAGGGTGGAGTACTGCTGCCTTTTAGGGTGCCCTCAGGTCATCCTCTGTACTCTCCTGTTTCTTCTCAGCAATCGAGATTTCCCCTCTCTGCCTGTTAAGTCCACGGTGTTCCCGGATCTTCCTTTCTGGCCAAACTCACAACACTTTGAATCATTCTGCGGGCCTCTGTGTTCTTTATTCACAACATAAATCTGACTAAAAGCCCCCAACCATAGCCATTCCACTGCTCGAACATTCAACTTCTTGAAATTTCTTCTGCCAGATTAATTAGTCAGCCACCCTGGAGTACAACAAGCAATGCAAGCCTCCTTCCAGGCAGAAACCTCCCAAACCTGGTCTTTACCAACATGATACTGAAGCCTTCTGGTCTTCTGAGCCCTGACCAGAATCCTCCATACGTAGTACAGCCTAAGGCATTCCAGCTCTGCTTTTTCAGAAAACTTCCTGGAGCCTTTCCAAACTCTTCCCATAAGCCATTCCCAAAGGCTCTTGAGCCACATAGTCAGGTATAGTCACAGCAAAGACTGCACTCTCCTCGTACCAAATTCTGTCATGGTTTCTTTTCTCTCATTGCTGGGAAAAAATACTCAATGCCTATAATTAAGGAAAGTCAGGTTTATTTATCTCACAGTTTGTGGAGGTGTCAGCCATACTCGCCTGGCTCCAAGGTAGAGTGGCCCATGACAGAGGGAAACAGTTCACGGAAGAAAACAGCAAAAGAAAAAGAGCAAAAAGGGAGGAGAAGACAACATAAGCCTCTTTCCCTCCCGTATACTGTATGTAGTTGACCCACCTCAGGGTGGGTGTCATACACCCACAATCCCAACAGTGGACCATGTGTCAATCACAAACTCCAGAAGCCCACTCATGAGTGCAGGAGGATGGGGGCATCTAGAGGCAAACGATAAGAGGCAGCTTTTGGGGAATTGTTGGCATCCTTGTTTTAATAATTAACATTCCTGCATATCCACGGAATGGAACAGACATAGTCTTACAGTTCACTTGCTTTGTTTTTGGATAGTGTATTTCTTCCTGTGTGGAGACTGGTAATTAATTTAACTAAAGACTACTTTTAAATATTTTATTTTTCTTTTCCTTTTAAAATCACAAGTCAATGAAAACTAAGACAGAACAATTCAATCAGATTAAGAATACGGCACTATTAGATGCATTTTTTATAATCAATTACTTAATTAATTGCAATATTGGTTTACTATGTCTTCTTGACTGGGCAGCTGAAGGAGAGGAGATGATATGTTATTTTCTTAAGTATCATGTCAGACTTTTCTTTCTTTATAGATGAAATACTAGAGAAGGCAGCTCATCCAAGGTTAAGCCACCAGCTTCACTATGTTTTGGCTCCGGAATCTTAATCATGTCAATTAATCCAGTGGAAGAGGAGTATAGCGATTCTACCGGTTCATTTGGTTATTTGTCTTTGTGTTTACACGCTGTCAGTTTTTTTACATACAGTACATCTCTTTTAACTTTCTCAAAGTTACTATTTTAGCCTTCATCAAAGTAGATACGACTAACTCTATGTTAGATCTCAGAAAACCAAAACAGATAATACGCTACAAAATTAATAACTGGTTAAGATAATAATGGTATCTTTGGGCATTTCTGAGAAAAAATAAGATAACAAATGTGCTTTGAAAATAATATAACATTAGGACTGGAAGTCACATTCAACCCCACTATTCCTCTCCTGGATTTCTTTTTGTTCATGAAATGAAGTTGTCGTGCTACAGCGACATGTGTGAGCCCGAGTTCATAGTGGCACAACTCGTCACAGCTAAATCTCAGAAATAACCCAAATGCTCATAAACTGAGCAACGAAACGTGAATGTGATATTTTTACACAGTGGAGTGTTTTTAAGCTATTAAAAAAGATAAATTTGGGGATTTTACAGGTAAGTGGATATAGCTACAGACCAAACTCGTAAGCGAAATGAATCAGACCTGCATGTGCAGACATCACACTGTGTCGCTCGCGCGAAAACTTGAAAGAGTGAGTAATATCTGAGAGATCCCGCAGATAGTGTGAGAGGGAAGGAGAGCGGGGTGAGGGGAAAATGGACAGAAAGCGGTAGATAGTGTGAGAGGGAAGGAATCCGCTCAAAGGGAAGGAGAGTGGGGTGAGGGGAAAATGGACAGAAAGCGGAATAAAGGAGATACAGTCATGTGTATACGCAGCATGGCTTCAACAATCATACCGATTTCTGCGGGTCTACAGAGGGGAGCAGTTGATGCGCAAAGTTTTCTTTGCTCTCCTTTTTAATTCCATATACCTTTTTCTAGACAATTTGGCATGTTTATACCTGATAATCTGAACAACTAATTTGAAGAGAACATTATGAAATGCAGCAACCGTTGTCAAATTTCTATTGTTTTGTTTGGTGAAGTTCTGTATTGTTTCTAATTTATTTGCTTTACCATTTTGTATTCTCTTTCGATAATTAAAAAAATTAAAACATATAAAATGAATAAAGGAAAGGTCTTTCTATGTAGTCCCAGCTGGCCTGAAACTTATTATATAGTCCAGCCTGGTCTCAAATTCTAGCAATCCTCCTGCCTCAACCTCCCAAGTGCTGGAATTATACCACCAAATCCATCCTGTAATTTAATTTTAATATTTTCATTTTGTATGAAAATATTTTTCACTTCTCATAATAGCCATTGCGTATGCTATATATATATATATATATATATATATATATATATATTTAAAAAAAATCAATGCACATTGGTTTATTTCCCTGCTTCCCCATTGTTCATTAGGTTCAAATTACAAGTGATTGAAAAGTACTATATTTAAGTTAAAATGTGTGATTTTTTCCACTTAAGATAATTGTACTACCAACTTCTATTGGTTTATTGAAAGGAACAGTTAATGCTTATATTTGGGCCAATTTTATATACTAATATCTAATAATCTGAACAACTACTTTGCAGACAACAAGGCGCAATATAACAACCATTGTTGAATTCTTACCATCTTGTTTTTTGAAATTCTGTGTCATTTCTAATGTTTTTATTTTTTATTCTCTTTAAAAAGTAAAAACAAGTACACAAAAAGAATATAACTCGGTACTCATGCAGGATATCCTACCAGCACATGGGACACTAAAGCAAGATCGGCTGGGACCAGGCATGCAGCTATTGTCTGTAAGATTGAGGTGACTCCTTTGGAACATGGTAGCAAGATTCACCAGAAAAAAATTATAGAATGCCTTTCAAGTGTAAATCTTATAGAAGAAGTGTTTGTAGCACAAGTATTACATAGTTCAATAATTGAAAAAACTTATAATAAACAAATGGATTGTTTAACCTGATAATGAAATTTAGCTGTGTGTCATATCTTATCTAACTTCCCTACCCTGGACCTTTGCCATACTAGAAATAAAGGCAGAAGAGTCCTCTACTGCTCAATATGGAAATTGGAACAGATTGTAAAATGGGGCTTTCTTGCTGTTGTTCAACATTTTTACAATGAACTTATCCTTGTAAAGGTTAAAAAAGTCCCCATAAATAACATCTGAGTTAAAGTGGCACTCTTGAAACCAAGAATTAAATTAGTAAAAGAAGACATGGAAAAGATCATGTAAGGAGCTGATAGATTAAGTATATCTTAGAAGGTAGGATCTGGCAGAATAAATCCTTCCCGGTGCTCCAAGAAGAGAACAATATAGAAAAAAGAGAGCCTTTATAGAACATCTACTCATGCACTCATATGTTTTCATATTATTAAAGTTAAATATATTTTTAAATATAAAATCAGTGTCATACAGATGATCAAAGTCAAACTGTATATAGGAAAATCATCACAACAAAAGTAGACAAGTTTGCGGCAAAGATTAACATTCTACACATCCCGCACTCACTATTTCAGATAAAACTTTGGTCCAGAAAAACCTGGTTTGTTTCTCGCATTCTCAAAATGTCATTATGCTATCAGATCCTGGAAGTGGATCCCTTAAAAGGGTAGCAATTAAATTATGCTAGTTTATGCCACCAGGGTGGCCTGGACTAAGCTGGTGTCAATGAGGATATCTGATAGAAAGCCTTTCTGGAAAACATTCTGAATATATTGCAATACACATAATGCCCAACTGGAGAAGGGGGTAACTAACACAAAAATCTGATATGAAATCCAAATGTAATGATGCAAAGACTTTTGAAAGGTAAACATGTAAATATAAATTTAGTTTGAATATTTCATAACATAATCTCCTTTTGTAGAACCCACAGGGGTCCATAGCATTGTATATTTGCAGCAAAATTCTACCTCTGTCCTTCCGGGCTCATAGGGTGAAAAAATGTCAAGAGGCCTCTCAGAAGCAGATAAGAATATCATTTTGTTTTATACAAGTTTGCTTTTTCTCCAGATAAAATAGGCCTACTCTGTGTTGCACAGGGAAAATACAGAGACTCCAGAATTAGAGACATCTGGGCATCTGATTTAGTTCCTATAGGATGAGCTACACGTTCAACCAGATGAGAAATGACAGCACAAAATGAGCATGTTGCCGTGTGTATTGAATGAGCTGTTGTGCTCCAAGCACAGCACAGGGAATGGCCACTTCTTTCCCTCTTCCGCTGCACTCTCTGCTGCGAGACCCAACTCCTGTAGTCTTCTGGGATACAGCCTACTAACACACCCAGAATCCAGCAGCAAGACCTTGTCATACACAGCAAGGACAATGGTTGAGAGTGACACAATGCTTTCCATAAAGAAACTATTTTTTAGAGTGCAGATTAAAGAATTAGGTCAGTTATATAAAACTCACATTGCATGAATGCATCCTGGGCTGGCTGGTGATACAATTCACACAAAGGTGAAGTGAATTTCCCTTGCTTTAAAAGCTACATGTTTTATAATTCTGAAGGGTACAATATTACAATATTAACCATTTCTGCCAAAAGAGACATTGTATTTCATTGCTGTTCCATAAAAATCCAAGAGAAATTGTCCAAATATTCATATAGATTGTAGTGAACTCAGCAGGAAAAGCCATTTTAGTTATGAGGCTCCGGAGTCCCCAGAAAGCTTCAGATAATTACATGGGATACATCAAACACCAAAACCACGTTCATGAGAGCTGCTCAATTATGGATGAAAAAGAATCTTAGAATTATAGAATAATCCGGCCGGAGAACATAACTTTTCACACATTCATTAGACAGCTGAAGCAACTGAGAGCTGGAGATGGTAACTGGTTGCTTACAGTTGCCCTGTGAAGAGAGGACAAGGTTCTGACATGGATATTTTGAGTTGAATTTTTTCAATGAAAAACTCTTACTGTTGGTGCAAATGAGGCTGACGCTGTACCTCTCTCTGCCTTGAAGATGTTTGTAAGAAAAGCCCAAGAACCCGTGAAACACTTAGAATAATGAATGGAAAATTATCATATTAGTTCTAAATCACAGGTTTTCACGCAGACAAGTTGGACTTCCAGGGATGAGAATGCTCCCTCGGAAACTAGAACAGAATAGTTAACACTGCCTGGTACATGTGAGGAAACCGAAACACTGGTACTTACAGTGTCGTGCATGTGCCCTTCATGGCCCGACTTGAGTCAGTCTCAGAAACTCTGCTTTTTTCTTTCCCCCTTTACAACACTTCTTACCTAAGAAGCGAACACCTGACTCTCCAGTCCAGCCACCTGCCTTCATTCCTAATTCTGCACATCTGTATTTGACATTTTGTTTTGTCTCAAGGACTGGTCTCTACCTCACGTGAGTAGCACCAGTTTTCTTGTTCTTGATACACTATAACATCCCAGGGGTTTACCAAGCTGTTAAATTCTTGCCTAAAACTTCAGTGATTTTCGCGAGGCTTGCGCCACACATAAACCGCTGTCCCCTGCCCTTGGCTCTGCGGCAGGTGGCTGACATCCGCGCGCGTCTGTGGCCCCCCCGCGACTCGCAGCGAGGGGTACTAGCCAGGGCCTGCTGAGTGCCGGAACGGTTGATGCGGCAGCACCAAGGACAGCGGCGCACGCCCGGCCTCTTCAGCTCTCTGGCCAGGTTCGCCAAGACACTTCCTCAGGTTTCTTGATAACGTCCTCCCCGCCACCCCGGGGTAATTAAGTACCTCAGTGTAGTTTAATTTGCATTTCTCTAACGGCCAGAAATGCTGGACACTTTTTCAGCGTTGTGCTTATAAAAGGCTGTTCCTGACTTGTACTCTGAGTAATGTTCTGGCCATTCTTTCAAGACTATAATACAGGGAGCATTAACTACGTTCCTGTGATTGTTCTGTTCTGAAACTTTGTCTTATTGCTATAGAAAATGCTTTATACGGTATTTTCTTTATTAATATCTACTTGTATTCAATGAAAACTTTGAAAAGTTGCTTTAGCAGAGTATTTCTAATACCCTTTTTCTAATTGCTTGGGTTTAGCTTGCTGAACCACCCTCTACTTCACTTGGCATTACTGCAAAAAGGGCCTGTGTCATTAAAAAAAAGGCAGCCAAAAATTTAGTATGCTTGCAGCGTTTTGAGATTGGTATTGGTAGAACATCTCTGCTAGTTTCTATGCCTCCTTCTAATATTTGTTTTCAAATACAATATATCTTTTAAAGTGATGATTTGCATATCAAGTACTTCAGGACAGAGGGAAACAGACTATCAACCTTTGAACATAATTCAGAATGTTCTTAGAAATTAAACTAACTGGATATACAAATGTGCATAAATACTTGTGCATGTAATTCATGAAAAATGCTGGATCACATAGATGGCTCCAGCAGTGGGTGAGACTGTTCAGTGCTCAAAAAAGCAGCTAACAAATTTTTAGAAAAAGCATACAATCTCTTTAATTCCTTTCCACTGATTCCACTCATATATCCTAATAGAATCTTTACAATAATATTTGCCTAATTAGTAGACTATTCTACCAAAACATAAAAAAGGATTTTCTAATTTATTTTGTTTCTAAAATGTAATAGCAGTTAGTGGATGGCTCAGAAATTAGTGCCGTGGAACGCCTGCTGCCGACACCAGCACCGCAACACAAAACGTGTATCACTGCTTCAGAACAGAAAAATTTAAAGGGAGAGAATATCTGAAACAATATTTTCAAGATTTGGCTATTGGAAAATGAATGATAATGGTTTATTAGAAATAAGAAACAAGTAAGATGAACCCTGTAATTGCCCAATCTACATCTTTTAGAGAATTCCAGAACACGGCATAAGGAGCCAGAGTACACAGGCTGATAAAACTTGTAAGACAGAAAAATGAAGAGGACTGAAGTGATTTGCAGATTCTCCCGTAAGTACTTGGCAAGACACTGGACACCACACACATGTGGGTTAGTCACTAGCACCTAGTACCTACCACCTGAAAGCTTTAAATTGAACAGTACCCAGTGCCCACACAGTGCTCAGATCAAAATGAAAAATGTCATTGATTCACAGATTATTTGAGTAGGATTATTCCAGGAAAGCAGCTCAGGGTAAAGACCCTGGGTTCATTTCCAAATATCCCAGAAAACTAGAGTAGTCTAGCAAAGCAGAGTAACATATACATTATTTATAAGTAGACATACATCATGACCAATATGGACCATATTCTGGACCAGAAAACAAATCTCAATAAATTTAAAACAATGTAAGTCATACAAGGTACATATTTTATAATACAATTAAATTATAAATGAGTACTAGAAAGAGATCTAGAAAAATCCCTCATTATTATAAACTAAATAGGAAGTTTATAACAATTCACATGTCAAAGAAGAAGTGGGAATGGAAATTTAAAAGTATCTGGAAGTAAGTAACAAGAAAAAGATATTGTATAAGTATCTGGAAGATATAAAGAGTATTACTACTTACTAGAGAGAAATTTATGGCAGTACATGCCTGTGTTAGAAAAGAAGAAAGGTCACAAATCAAATACCATAGTCCTTTACCTTAAGAGCTTAGAAATAAAAATAACAAATAAAATTAAAAATAAGCACAAAGAAAAAATGAATATCAAAGCAAATGATGTGCAAAAGAACTGTCTTGGTTACTTTTCTCTTATTGCTGAGAAAAAAATCTGGTATCAAAATTAATGAAGGAAAGGTTCACTTAGCTCTCAGTGTGTGCAGGGAGGAGCCCATACGTGGCTCCAAGGCAGCGCAGCACATGGCGGAGCGCAGCAGTGCAGAGAGCAGGAGGGCAAGAGGAGGAGCCGCAGACAGGCCCCGCCCTCCCTCCAGCCCCGCCCTCCCTCCAGCCCTGCCCCCTCCAGCCCCGCCCTCCCTCCAGCCCTGCCCCCTCCAGCCCCGCCCTCCCTCCCCGCCCCCCAGGTCCC
>NW_004524882.1:484089-485624 GCF_000260255.1 Octodon degus
CTCCAGCCCCTCCCTCCCTTTGAGCCCCTCCCTCCCTCGCACTGCACACAGGCCCTCCTCCCCGGGCAGGCACAGCACTCACACCCATAATCCCTGCATTGGATCAAGATTCTATCAAAAACTCTAGAAGCCTGCCGCCATGACTGGCAGGGACAAGTAGACACAAGCCGTAACAAGAGCATAGAAAACAACTAAGAGGAATCAATTAAACAAGAGATGGTTATTTGACAAGATCAGTAAACACTGTAATGTCTCTGAACTGAAAGTTTCCACATTCTGAACAATTAATTTCTAGCTTGGTGCCATTAGGTGACATCAACTCAAAAAGGATTCGTCTTTTCCCTAACTTATTTTACATAGATTTTTTTAACATTTTTTAACATTTTTAAATATAGCAGTTTAGTGCATTTCTCCCATCCACCAGCCAGTACTAACAACTAAAATCACTATGATTTAAATCTATTAAAGAACAAATTATGAAACCTTCAAAAGGCAGATGATAGCGCTGAATTGTTTATCAAGCTTTTGAGTCCGTACTCTGGAATAGGCCAGGATCCTGGCATGCGAAGGCCGGAAGAGCGTGCATATTTTGTCTCTATTTCTAAAATCTTTTGTGACACTATAAGGGAGGAAAATGAATTTGAAATAAATGAAGTAACTTGCCTAAGGTCCAACCTTGGTTATCCAAGTTCAGGAAGTAAACTCAGCTTTGTTAAATTGGGAAGTTTCCCTAACATCTTGCCCTGCTTCACCAAGACCTCTTCGTTCATTTATACAACTCTAGTTGTTGCAAGTTAGTAAGCAATCTGCGAGCGTGCCTTAAACATTGAGCAAGGGGCTCAGTAGTACAGTCCTTGCCAAAGATGATCAAAACTTCACTTACTTCTTGGTGTAAGTGCAATAAGATAGTGTATGAAACCCAAACATAACAGGTAATAAAACATTCTATTTTGATTATAAAAAACTAATTAAAAATAAACTAATAGACTAAAGGATTTATGACAGCTCCATCTTAATAAGGTCTCAAGGATAGATGAAATTTTAGATGTCTTTGCTCGAAAAGCACCTGGCTTCACCTGCCATACACCTACTTTCGTTCACAATAAGTACTGTCATGATTAAGACAGAAAAACAATCAGCACTTGACATTGTAAAAATGACTCTTCTCTACACATGACCAAACTACTTTTCAAAAGCATATACTGCTAAGAAAAATAAAATACTGTTTATTTGATTTATGAAAATTAAGATATTTTGCTCATCAAATATGGAGCAGTGGAATGATGAATACATCTGACAAATATTAATCAGTCAGGTCCTGCCTGATAGCTCAGGGGACTAAAGCACCTGCTTAGGCAGAGCTCAGAGGCCAGGGTTTGATCCCCAGTGTGTCATGATGGTCCCACCCCTGGGGCGTGCTGAGATAGCAATTGAGACTGGGCATGGCGGGCAAGCCTGTACTCCCAGTGCTTGGGAGGCTGAAAATAGGACAATGATTGAGTCCAATCTACGTAGTGAGACCCTGTAGACCCTGT
>NW_004524882.1:485724-488416 GCF_000260255.1 Octodon degus
CTATATTATATATAGATACATAGACATATAGATATATAGATATAAAACACACTCTTGCTGGTAGTACAACACTAATAATAAATGTAGTATTTCTTTAATGTGTTTGTAATTTCTCACCTTTATTTCTTTTTTCTTTTCAATGTATTTGGTGCAGGGTCTCCTTATGCAGCTCAGTCTCATAGTGATCCTCCTGTTGTCAGCCTCCCCCTCCCTGGCATTACAGGCGTGCACACTACACCCCATCTCAGTAGCTGGTCCAGCACACCGCGGGGCAGGCCCAGCATGGCACCTTTCTGAAATGTTTATCATATAGAAATTATTGTTACAGAAAGTGTAGAACAAAATTTCCACTCAGTATGTATACAGGTGGTGGTACTACAATTTCAGCTAGTATAGTGCAATACCTGAGGCTCAGGAACATCAGAAAGAAAAGAGGATTATTTAGCACTTAGATCTTGAGGTCCAAGGGCACATGTTTGGCCTCTGCTCATCTCTAGTGAATCCCCTAAGTTAAAAGGGATCATAGCAGCAGGGTGTATGTGAAAAACAGCACACAGAGAGAGGCAAGAGAACATTTAATGAAAATTACCTCCCTGGAGAGCAACTCTTGGCTCGAGGAGAAGTACTTTCAAGCCTTCTAACCACAGCACTGCAATGACCTAAGCACCTTCTGGTCGGTCCACCTCTTAGAGGATAAACCATTACCAAACCTGACTCACTCACAGGGGACACTACAAACTACTGAATCCTTGAGGAGCAGATGCAAAGCACAGCCAAACCATAGCAAACTCCAGGTCATCCACATTGAGTTCTCCAACTATTCTCCTCATAGTAGTTTTAGTTTTTGTTCTTTATTTGAAGAAAAAAGCTGGCTGATAATTATATAATATCCCTAATCAAGGTTTCTTGTACGTTCAGTACAATTGGCACATGCTTTCAAAGGTAAGTGTGCAATGAGACAGTTTCAAAACAGGTTAGTAGAACAGTTACAATAATTAACACATTGCGAATTAATACATTGCGTAATGTTGTCTTTGTAGTAGTTATTCAGAGTACAAGATATAATTAGCACAAATCTTCTCATTGAACTAAGAGAAAGTAGCTGTATATCTATCCTAACTACTTTGTATATACAGATATATATATTTTTTTTTCTTTTTTTCCCCACTACAAAATGGTCCTTCATTTATATCCCCCTTTTTTGTTTTGTTTTTTCAGAGATGGATATTCCACTGTCATTCAAATATGGTGCTTGAATTTAGCAAAATAACCCAATACAGTCCCATAGTCCATAATAGTAGTGGGTTATCAGCTTAATCAGGTTTTTGAAACTAGCAGTTACTTGGTAGAATCCTCGCCCTGACTAACTCTATATGCTGATACCTGTGAACTAGCAACTGCAGCAAGGATAGCAGTGTGTAGCACTAAAACCGTGCTTGGAATGCCTGTCGTGCTTGTCTTCCAAATGTGTACTGCTTCTAATGTCATATCAATTATTGCTACACTCTCTGTCAGGTAAATATTTGTTTAAAAATTAATAAAAGAAAGCAAGAGACAAAAAGGTCATAAGATTGTCCTGTTACACTGTTGTATATGATTAGATTTCTAAATTTCTATGTAAAAATGTGTAATTGTTCTTTCACGTTCTATGGGGATTTAAAGTTTAGAGTATCAACAATTGTTGGAAAATGCCAGTAATTATTTTGTTTTTGTTTTTTTTACATTTATATATTTATTGACTGATTTTATATTTGAATAACTTTATTGAGAAAGAAGTAGCAATGAGATAGTTTCAAAGCAGGCACTAGTACAGTTACAATAATTCATACATTGCCTACTGTTGCCTTTGTACTAGCTACTCCCAGTACAAGACGCAGACATGATATCATGTCTAAACACTATTAGTTCAAAACCTTCTTCTCAAAAGATTCTTTTTTTTTTTTTTTTTTTTTTTGGAACCGGGGATTGAACTCAGGCCCTTGCACTTGCCAGGGAAGCGCTTATTCCACTGAGCCATCTCCCTGGCCCAATCAGTAATTATTTTGTAGACTACAGAAATCCTTATAATATAACAGGAATTCCAAAGTCACAGAGTCTATTAAATGAATCTGTTTCTGGTATTTGTATTTATCTTTGTTAAGTTTCAGTTTTCTTCTTTCTAATCAAGTTTACAGTAAGAGATGAAATTTTTAATTTTGATTTTGTTATTATTCACATTAATCTGAACTTCCAGCTTAGTGTGCAAGACAACTCTGATGAACACTTTCATGACTTTCTCCAAATCACTGATATAAATCTAAGACAGAGAAGCAGTTTTAATAGAGTAGAAAAAGAATAAATCTTGAAACCAAACTAACTAGGTTTTGAGGTCAAATAATTTGCCAAAATATGAAAAGACTTTGTCACCCACAATGACTATATATACCCAGATTGTGCAGCAGCTATGCCACTGAACAAGCCCTTGAAAGCCCGTGCTACGAGCCAGGTGTAGTGGTGCAGGACTAGTCCTTGCACACAGGAGCCCGACGCAGGAGGATCACGCGAGTTCAAGGCCACCCTGGTCAGCGTACTGAATTCATTGCCATCTCGAGCTGCCCAATGAGACCCTATCTAGAAAAGTAGAGTGGGGGCCGCCCCTTAGCTCAGTTATCCAAGTGGCTGCTTCAACAAAGCCATCAGGCTCAGGTGGCTG
>NW_004524882.1:488564-521299 GCF_000260255.1 Octodon degus
ATACAAGAAAACAATGAAATAGTTTAAAGTATAAACAATATTTAAATAATAAATTAAACTAAGTTCATTTTTAGCTACCACTTTATCGAAACTCACATTTTCATACCACCTTAAATGAAAATTGCACAGATTTTTGCCTGATATTTGCTGAATTTGGTCTCTTCAATAATCATGCTTTGAAAGAAAGAATGAATTTTAAAAAAAGAATGAATTCATTTTGTTGATGGCAATTTCATTAACCTGGATCCTATTGTAATTGATTTACTGCATTACAAACTGCACAAAATAATTTTAATCTTTCAGTTAGGTATAAAATTAAATGAAATAACATGTATATAATATTTAATTGATATCTGATCCATAGAGAAATAGCCACACTGCACCTTGTGTTTTTGCCATCTCCCTTTCCCCCCTGAAACAGAATGAGGTATTTCCAGGCATAGATTTTAGAGCTATAGATTTTTCAGCAAGCATTGTAACTAGGAAAAATGATTAATTAAGGAAATGTTTTTCCAGAATTTACCTAAACCCCAAAGAACCAAAATTATTTCTGTCAACAGTCCTTTTCTGTGTAGTAGACAATTTAGCCTCATACAGAGAAGGCAGATTTCTCTATCTTTATTCAGACATGTAAGATCTTATTTAGAGGGAGTAGCCTGCAGATAAACATCAATGAACTCAGGAAGTTTGTCAGCGAAGGAAATGATCCAAAGGCCTCGGCTGAGTTTCCAAAAGGTCTCTGTGTCAATGTTAAAATCACCCTAAATAACAAGATGATAAGCTCTGTGCTAAGAATCCATTTGAAAAGAGATGCTCTGAATTTCTGAAAGCAAAAGGCATCAGCAAGAGAGAAGAGAAAGAACAGGGTTTGGGTTTCTTTGATCCACTGTTCTTCTGTTTCCCATTTTAAAAGGATTCAAATAAACCTTCTTTTGAGGTTTTTGTATCTTTGGAAATTCTCCTGAGAAGAAGTCAAGAAGAAGGAGAACATGGCCGGGGAGAATGGGTTATAGGTATAAAATTGTTCCCGCCTTAGTTTAGGGAAGCAGAAGAGAACTGAACTCCCACCACTGCTGCGCCATTGCCCACAGTGTAAATCACCCTGGGGCTCAGGCCTCCTTCTCCAACCTTATGTCACACTAGCTCCTGAGCAGGGGTCTGATTGCATTATTGCATGAACAGTTCCAAGACTGTTAGTTTTACTTTGGATCTACTTCCATACCACTCCTCAAAAGAACTTTCTGCTACAAAACTTGCTCAGACCCTTCCTCTGCTTCAAGTCTATACAAACTCTTATTGGGATCAACGGCAGCCTGGAAAATAAATGACTTCAAATCATGAGCCAGCATTTCCGGGCTCTTCTCAGGTCACAGAGAAATGGGACATGAAAAGGTTCTTAAGAATGTTATGAGTTGTAGACATGAGAGAAAACATTACTAGGAACACAAATGTCTTCAGACATACAAGGCACTTGACAAAGTCTGACCCTTGGAGCAATTTGAAGGATAGAATGAACTAGATTAATCAAGATGGCTGACAAGAAAATCTCAGGGGAGGGAGAAAATTCAGACCTACTCCTGGAGCAGCAGTCAATCCCAAGGTCTACACGAGATGACCATCAGGTTTGCCCACATCTCCTACTTCTTCACCATTAATTAATATGTCCCACCTTAACTAGACATAAAGACAGTTCTAAAATAAAGACTTGTTGCATAATCAATTAGTGAGTACTAAATTCCTCAAATTGCTACACAAATTTTTATTATGAGACAATTTGTCCAGTGCTTTACAGGGAACCTTGGTTTTTTTGGGGGTTATTTCATGGAAAATCATTTCAGAGGAAACTCTTGTTTTTGGAATTGGAAAAGTTGCTCTTTGCTCTAAGTTGCTGTTTGGATTAAATTCTTTTAGTGACTTCATATAATGTATTTTGTGAGCAATTGCTAAGTGACTGGCACTGAGGATCTCATGGAAATAAAACCTACATGATCAGTGTTCCCAGGGAATTTTTACCTTGATTGGAAAGAGAATTAAATAAATAGATTATTTTGGCACAGGATGACTCAGACCTCCATAAGTGACTTGCTGTTTCCTCATCACTGGGCAGAGTGGAGCTTACCAGCTGGTGAATGAAGTGGATATTATGCAAACAAGAGTTAAAGTCCACACTTAAATGCAAATCGCGCAAGTGCAATGAGCGTACTGTAGACCATGCAGTATAGATGAAGGCATTTTGTTATGAGGAAAGACATCACTGAGGAAGTGACACCCCCACTACAGCTGCAGTGGTCGTGTAGCTGAGCGTAGTGGATGAATCCTTGGGAAACAGCCTCCCTGGGGTCCCCTGGGATGAGGCTCCTGGCTGCTCCTCCATGAAGAAAGCCTTCAGAGGTCTTGACACTAGTTTCTTTGGCCCAAATTTATATGTGTTTCTCTTCGGGCTAAATTAAAATTTTCAAATCTTTCTGCTTAAATTTTTACTTCTCATTCTCATTGTAAATAAATATGCCCAAAGGTGGCCTGCAATATAGATGCCAGAGCCTGGGTCATGCCTTGCCTTTTACTTTCCCGAGCCAGGTTTATTCTCTCTCTCTCTGTCTCTCTCTGTCTGTCTGTCTGGCTGGCTGTCTCTCTCTCTCTCTCTCTCTCTCTCTCTCTCTCTCTCTCTCTCTCTGTCTCTCTCTGTCTCTGTCTCTCTCTCTCTCTCTCTCTCTCTCTCTCTCTATATATATATATATAAAATCTATATACATATTCTCTACATATATTATCTCTATGTATAATATAAATATGTAAGTGTCTCTATACAGAGAGACAATATATAATATCAACATAATATATTTATATACAGAGAGAGAAAATGTTTATATATAGCTATAATATATGTAATATGTACTATCTCTCTATACAGAGATATTTACATGTTTATATTATATATTATACATATAAGTTATATAAAATACACATTTTCTACATATTCAGATACTATAATATATATATACATAAATGAAACTAGACATTTTATAAGTACTATATTTGCAATGGATGTTTACTTTCAGAGTAACATATACTGCATGCAGGTTTACATAGTGCAACCTGGAGCGTATGTTTTAATCTTAGGTATATAATGCAGATAAGTTAATACTTATAAGTTAGTCAAAAAGCTATAACTTTAACAAAGACACTGATGTGTAACTAGTACCCTACACAAATTTCAGAGCCTCAGTCTAATGGGTTTTCTTTTTTTAATGTGCTAATGTCAGTTTTTTACTTAAATGATCTCTCTGTTAATAATCCTATTTTCCTTTAAGATAATCAGTTATTTCTGTAATGTGATAAAAATCAGTAGGGATGGATCTGCATCTCTTACCGAAGGCTCGTTTTTAATTGTTTGCTGCATTTCTTTCTTCTTGATGCATGCGGTATTGTTTCCATTTTATACATGAAGTAAACTGCGCACAATTAGGTTGAGAACATTTTGTTAGTCCTTCTGTATGATTTATTATTTTCAGTTTTCTCCTCAATAGATACTACTTTTGACCACCATAATCTATTCAGGAAAACCGAAAGCACACTATCTGTTTACCCTCTGTCACCTTAATTATATTAATTTAAAAATGAGGTACATGTAAAAGTAGAAAACTCAACTTTGTTTACTATGTTAATCAAGTTGAGAAAGTAGCAGCATTCAACCTAAAGCCATGGGTCTATTACATAATCCTTTACAGATGTTTGGAAATAACACTGGCTAAATAAGTCACTAGTCGGGTTCAAGGAGGCCAGTGGGGCAGCTCAGCGGACTGAGCTCCTACTTAGGCAAGTGCAGGGCCTGGGACTCGCTTGCAAGCACCACGTGAGACGCCAGCCCTAATCCCGGCATGCTGACTAGGCCGCTGAGTCCAGGCGGTGGCGTAGGCTTGTAACCCAGCCCCGGGGGAGCAGAGACAGACGCACTGCTACAAACCCAGGCTGCGTAGTGAGACCCTGTCCCAGATACATAAAAGTTAGAAAAAAACTTAATCAAAGTAGAGTCACTTAGTCATTAGTAAGTCGCTACTAATTTTCCTTCTGTCATTCAGCAGTATTCTTAAAGCAGCTGTCAAGAGAATGAAAACATCTGACAATGATGAGCAAATTTGACAGCCTAGGGCCAGCAAGATAGCTCAGCAGAATAAGTGCTTGCTTAGCAAATGCAGGGAACGGGGTTCAATATCTGGCACCACATGCCGCACCAGCCCAGCCCCCAGGTGCACGGAGCCAGCCGCCAAGAGGGGATGGGGTGGCACATGCCTGTAATCTCAGGGCTGGGGAGGCTGAGACAGGAGGATCATTCTGAGTTGGAGCTGCATAGTGAGAGCCTGTAGCAAATGCAAATGAATAAATGAATGAATAAATAAATATTTAAAAAATTAAATAATAAGAAGGAGGTTCAATGAGTATTAGACAGTTGAAAAGGTTGCTCTGTGTTTCAAATATGAATATGCTTTTCAAAATATGAAAGAAGTAAAGACAAGCTGCACTCAAGTGATTATAGCTTTTGGAATTAAAATAAATTAGGACAAACACTGGCTCAGTTCTTAAGGGGATCAGCACTGTATACTAAGGGAGCAGTGAAGGGGTTGAAAGAGGCTTCGGTTTTAATGCCAACGGCACGGCCTGTTTTTAAAGATATTTTCAGTCATCCTTAGTTTATGTTTCTCTGTTGCACAGTGTAGGTGTCAGGCTGAGCTTCAAACCTGTCATCTCTCCTGAGATAACATACCGAAAGGCTTATGCAAGACCAGCGTGAGCCTTGGTGGCTTCCAGACTATTACGGTCACAAGATAATTTAGTTAGCAGATCAGCAGCACTTCAAGCTTTACTTTGCCAATTTTTTTATCACAACAAATTATCATAAACTAATATCAGAAATAATAAGCACTTCACTTAGAAAAGATGATTTGTTCCCTGTATTTCATCAAAATTTAAGAGAAAATATGTGCTTCTTGTTATTTTATTTCAACCTTAAGGCATTGGTCATGTTTGCCATACTGTAGCCAACATACAGGGCTTGGAATGTAGCAACAAAATTGATATTTGTTGAAGGAAATAAACGAACAAAAATTTCTTTTTTTTAAACAATATAACATCAACAACTACACCTCACAGATACACAGGAATGTGTGTGTCCATGTAATTGCATTGCGGCATTTACTTTTTGCCTTTTCAGCTTAGAAACTAAAAAACTTCATTAAAACCTTTCAATAATCCAAGATCCCGCATCTGGTAACCACTCACCAAATACATATTGGGAGAGCTGAGGTCCGTTTTCAGCGATGCAGGCATACGGTCCCGGCTAACTGTCATGCATTTACTAGGCAAGGAGGATTAAATGGCATAATGCCCATGAAAGTGTTTTGTAATCTTTGAAGCACTAACTAAATATAAGGCTTTAGTACTGGTATGGCTGTGATATCATCTCAGAATTCATATAAACAAGTTCAAAATTAAGCCAAACCTAAAAGAAAAAAGAAAAAGAAAACTGAAAAACCCATCAAGGAGACATTGCCTACTTAGAAGTCATAAATTTATGTCAAGTTTTGGAAGTAAAATTTTCCCACAGGACTGCTTACAATGGACATTTTTAGTTGTTTTGCTGTATCATTCTGCCTGGTACAGAAACTGCAAAAATGTAAAAGTGGAAGTGTCAGAGTAGAAAAATCTCTTGAGACTATCATGTTAAATATAGCTATAGCTTAACAGTTTTGACATAAAATTAGAGTTAGGCTTCTATTGTAAGAGATGAAAGCTTCCTTTAAATGGATTTTTAGAAATAATATTCTCTTCTCAGACTGAGCAGGTAGCTTGTAGAAACAACATGTGTCTTCCACGCTGAGTATTTCAGAAGTGAGGACAGCTGACCAGTGACGGCACACCGAGCCCCATGCAACTTCAAATTCAGTACTGGCGCAAACAGCTTGACTGGGAAACGACTGCCTCTGCTGGCGCCCCTTGACCCCACGCGGCCGAGCAGCGCTGCCCCTGCACACCCGGCTTTCGGAACACCCGTCCTGCTCTCTAGGTCTCGCAGGATTCACCCTCACATGTGGACTCAAAGTTCGTGGAAAGTTTTAGCAACATTAAGACCTTAATTTTATCCAAATATATTGTGTTCTTTCTCTTCTGTAACACTTTGCTTGCAAACAAATAAAATGTCAGCTGTTGGAATAGCTTGAATGAGATGAAAACAGTAATAGCAGGGATTCGCTTTGGATTCCAAACAGACCACTAAGAAATCCTTTGTCAAAATGTAGAGAAAGAGATCTTCATGTATCACTAGAGCCAAGATTTTGTTGTAAGAGGTAAAATGTTTGTCAGGCTAGGAAACCTTCAGTAAAAATAATAAATATACTTTTTTATTTGATAAATAAAGATTAGGCATTTACTTCGTACCAATAGTTTTTCCAGAGTCAGGATAGAGAGATACAATTTTAAAAGTTTCACTCATGGAGATTAACTTATGGAACACACTAGAGAGATAACAAAGCAAATTAATAAGAAATTACGTGGTGTATTGAAAAGTAATAAGTGATTTTGACAAAAATAAAATGTGGGTGGGAGGTGATAGGTGTAAATAAGGACATTCAGAAAGTTCTGAGAAATTGACATGGAGTGGAGGTCTAAGTCGAGGAATCTAACAGTGAGAACATCTGTGGGAAAACTGTTTCTGCAAAGAAAACAATAAGTACCAAGCACCAGAGGTAGAAGTGAGACTAGACTTTGTGGCTGGATTGGAGTGAAAGAGTGTCTCGGTGACTTTTCTCTCATCAGGGGGACAAAATACCCACCACCCAAAATTAAGGAGGGAAAGGTCCAATTAGCCCACAGTTAGGAGAGGTTTCAGGGCATACTCGGCTGGCTCTAAGGCAGTGACACGTGGAAGCAGGCAGCAGCTCATGGCAGAGGAGAACAGCAAAGAGCACAGGGAGGAGCAGCGGCTGAGGCAGCTGGCCAGCCTTGTGGCCCTCAAACTGTGTAAAGACTTTCTGTCCCAAGGTGAAACGGCACTCACACCGCAAGCCCAACATTGGACCATGAATTACTCACAGACTCTGGAAGGTGCCCCAGTGGCTGCATGAGGCTTTGCGGGGGACAACTAGACCCAAACCGTGACAACAAGTAAAGGAAGAAGTCAGTATAGATGTGGAGGTAGAAGTGAGCAGGTATTCCTATGTCTGGAAAAATACTATCGAGACACTGGTTTTTTACTACAGTGAAGTGACATGTCTGCTCAATGGATTTTAGACAAGAAAAAAGACACAGTTGCTATATTGAACTGTAACTAATTACTTCAAGCACTACTTGACCTAGAGCAAATTGTAACTTTATCAATAAGCTTCTTAATTTCACAACCAACTTTGTTTTCCCTAAAAATATTTTTTCTTCAATATTAGTATAGGAAGAGATAAAGACCTAGGATTGCTGATAGGGCAGTGTAAGAAGAAAATAAGTAAAGTTGAAAAATAGCAAGCATGAAATTTCTTTTCAGTAGAATAACAAGCTAATCTATCAAACTAGAGTACAGAAAAGGGTAACGATTGCCACTATTATTATACAGATTTATTTAGAAATTTTAATAAATACAGTAAGTCAAAATGATATAATTTGTATAAATAATAATATAACAAAACCTCAAAGAGGAAACTACAAGTGAAAATAAAGAAGTGAACATTGGAAAACATTCTTCATTTCTGTTATATTGACACAGCATCTGTAAAAATCATATTAAAATAAGCAAACAAGTAACCAGATTTCAAGGTTGAAAAAAGTAGAGACATCTTTGTGAATTCTGCTGGTGTTCGGGTGTTAAAAAGAGGAAGGAAAATGTATTACATAAAAATCTGGAACCGACATGTAAAAGACATACAGTCATTCCAGGGCAAAAACAGCTTGGATAATAGCATAGGCTTTCTATAAAAATTGTGATAAAGAAATTGAAAACAGTACATTCAGAAGGTGCAGAAATCATCCGTTCTGATATGCAGCTGGTCTGCATCAACACAGATTATTTACTAATTGGTTATGATTTGCATCTGTTTTGATTGGACGTATGTCTTAGTTTTTAAATATTTTGAAACTCAATTCTGAGTGTAATAGGGCATTATGACAGATTTAGGTCATACATTAAAGGGCAGTGCATGCCAAGCCATGGAGCTGAATACCACAGAAGAGGAGAGCTAGCGAAAATTATTTTGCAGAAAGATGAAATGGTTTTTAAAATGAGTAAAAATGGAAAAAGATAGGATAAAGGGGAAAATAGCCACTTTAATCCATCTTAGCTCAATTTAGTAAATGAGAGGAATAAAGTAGCTTTATTAGAAAGACTAGTAGTTACACCCAAAGAACATATTCCTTGTTACACATCACATTTTTAGATGAAATTGCATCACTCAAGGTTAAAGAAGAACGTATCCCATAGGCATGCCTGCTCTCACTTCTCTGAACAGTATGTCCCGTGCTAATGAAATAACACAGAAAGGCTTTATTTCTACTCTCTTTTTTCTTGTCAAACATGGTGTTCAAACCTGTACCACTGAAGCAACACTCTTAGAAATGATCCCATGGACTGGCGAGACAGCTCAGTGGACTAAACGCCTGCTTTGGCAAGTACAAGGACCAGGATTCCATCCCAAATCCTGCATGCTACACCAACCCTGACCCCATGGCTGGATGAGCCAGCCCCCAAGTCCCTACACGGTGGCACACGCTGCAGAGTGAGACCCTGTACCCAATACATACAATGAAAAAGAAACTGAGGGGCCGGGGAGATGGCTCAGTGGAATAAGCCCTTCCTTGGCAAGCGCAAGGGCCTTAGTTCAATCCCCAGTTCCGCCAAAAAAAGAAAAGAAAAAGAAAAAGAAAAAAAAAAAACTGATCCCATGATCCATCAGGAGCCCTTAAACATCAGGGAAGCTTTGTTTTTGAATGTGGGGTTTATGTGCAAACGATTACTTCAGAATAAATATTAAAATCATAAGACTCAATAGTGTTGCATATAAAAGCAGAGCCATTCTTTTACAAGTAAAAATCTCTGAATCAAAGTCAGCAAACTTTTTCTGTAAAGAATCAGTTAATAAATATTTTAAGCTGTTTGGATATATGGTCCTTGTGCAACCATTCGCCACCATCGTAGCCCAAAGCAGCCCAACATAGCCTGTCCACAATTATGACCATGAGCCAATAGAACTTTATCACATCATCTGTGAGTTACACATTGTACCAGTCTTCCAGAAAAGACTATAAAAGAAAAGACTGATTTGGTTTTGCCAAAGGACAGTACATTACATTTGCCTTGTTTATCCACTGGTGTTTGCTCATACCTATAAAACAACTTCAAACTTTTCACTGAAACCTAAAGTTTTAGCACAGCAGAGATTTCCTAAAGACAGAATAGTACTGAGGTTCCAATACTCCATCTAATTACTGAATTTTAGTTTACAGAGTATTAGATTGTTCCAGGTTTTATTTATGTTTTAAAAATGAGAAAACTTTTTCTATAAATCACCTCTACTATTTTCCTTTGTTGTTAAAGATTGTCTACTTTATCAGTGATGAACATACATGAATAGTTTATACTCTAAGGATCAAATTTATTACTGACCTTAAGGATTATCAAAGATCCAAAGACGGCTCAGAGCACTGGTGAAGGCTCTAGGCTACCTTCTGTTGTCCTGTCTGACATTTGCTACATGACTGGGCATAGTGTAATCTTTTCTTTTTCTTATCAGAAATGTCTTTTATTTAAAAATAATTAGTACATTTTCACAGTACCTATGGACTACCCTTACCATGGGGAGTCAGTACGCATACACTATCCGTTTTACTGTTTTTCCCTTCCCTGCTGCTCCCCTACCTCACCTCCCATCTAACTCCTGGGACCCTTCTTTCTTACAGCAGCTCTATATAATCTTCAGACAATTAGATTTCTATCTATGCCTCACTTTCCTCAGCCATAAAATTAGATCCATAACAATAACATCCAAACTAGTATTTTCATCAAAGTTGATAAATACGTGAAAACAACTACTTAGAACATTGTTTGATAAAAAATAAAAACAGTTATTATTACTGTCCAATTATTAAGACCATTTTATTTACACAGAGTTGGGAAGTAAAATCAGTCCCAAATATATCAAATAAAAATTGAGATTAACATGGCTTTAAAGCACCAGACCCCAGGGGCACACTGAGACATTGAGACTGGGAGTGGTGTAATCCAACCACTTCACTACAAGTCCTGTCTGTTTAGTGACAACCTGTAGACCCTGTACTAAATACAAAAATAATAATAATAATAATAATAATAATAATAATAATAATAATAATGATGATGATGATAAAGTACCAAGCCTCATATGGGAAGAGGCTTCCAAGTTATAGGCTGGTTTCACCTAACAAACAGAAACACTTCTGAGCATTAACACCACAGCACCGCTGCACATTTCAGAACCACAAGAGCTTACAAGATGGCTAGTACCCTTTTAGGCCTAGCTTTCCATCTGGTGAGCTTGGGGGCCACTGAAGAGTTAAGCAATGTCTCTGAGCGCAGATTCTGCATCAGCAAAGTCAGGCCTTGCAAGGGATTCTCAAAGACAAAAGGACTACCTCAGCCTGAGTGTCTGAGGAGGTCTCCACTTTATAGAAGGGAACAAATGGAGAAGGAAAAAGTGGACTCTCTCCAATACACCCCACCGTTCTCACCTGGAGATACTTTTACTTGTTTTATAAGACTGGGCAAGGGGTCCAGCACTTGTCACTTGGCCTCTTCTGTTTACAGAATAAGCAGTTCCCTGAACCTAAGATTTTTTTCTGTTGCTTGTTCTAAAAGCTATCTAACATAGGGAAGTCCAAGTTTCTCCAGCCCTTCCTGTGACTCTTTTTGGTTAGACTCTCCATTTAGTCAGCGATCAAACACTTGGTCTCTATCTAATCAGTTGAAACATGTTAATTCCCACAATTCATTCCTGTTGGCTTTTAATTTGAGAACTGGACTGTAGCTTAATACACTTTTAAAACTCTAACAGTAAGAACTCATTACAATATTTTATGGGACAACACTGTACAAATCTGCTGTTATTTAAGAATGTTTTTTATTATACTGTAGCAAAATCTTTCATTGTTTATAATGGATGGAATATTTTTAAAAGGTAATATAAAAGAACTAGTTATTAGCAGTGTAGTTCTCTGACTTTTTTATCTTCTCTGACAATTTCTCAACTCAGCGCCACCCACTGCATGACCACGTATGCACGCGCGCACACACACACATACACACACCCCTCTTGTTCCTAATTTACAAAGCAATGAGGGGCTGTCAGCTGTCTTTTTCTATTTTCAAATGCTTAGGTAGATTAGTCCCTAACGTATTTTTATTTCTGTTCTAATTCTGGAGGCGACTTTCTCAGTCAGTTTGCTTCCTTCTCCTATGTTTCACATGGCATCTCTTCCCACATTTTCCAAGATATTTTTAAGCATTAACTTCTTCCTTTCAGTAACTTCATTCCATGTTTTAACTGTCTCTCAAAATTAAATGATCAATTAAATTAAGAAAATTCTACTTGATTGATCTTTGGTTGCAAGATACATATCCTGAGTTTCATTAAAAAAGAAAATAACTAAATATATAAAGTTTGACATTGTACATTGTCATAAACAAAAACAAATCAAAATGTAGTATGTAGCCCAGGGACTGGGGTTCAGTCCTCAGCACCATTTGCCACACTGGCCCCACCCCTGGGCACCATGAGCAGGCCGATGAGACCGGGCGTAGTGGCACACACTTGTAATCTCAGCGCTGGGGATCACCCTGAGTCCAAGCTGTGTAGTGAGAGAGTGTACCAAATATACTTATTTTATTTATTTATTTACTTATTTATTGTATTTTAGGGAAGGGTTTACAGAGTGTTCAGGGTCTCAAGACTAGATTGGACTCGTAGTGATCTGCCTGTTTACAGCCTCCCAAGAGCTGGGATTACAGGCGTGCACCACCACTCCCAGTCTCAATTGCCATCTTATTGAGTCCTGGGGACAGGGGCACACAGCAGGCCTGTGGATCGAATCTCCGGCCCCTGTGCCTGCTTGCAGGTGCTTGCTGAGCTATTTGGCCGACCCCCAAATGTATTTTTAAAAAATGCAATATGTGTATGTTCTAATTCCCAGTAATTAATCTATTTCTTACGTAACACAAACATGTAGGTACTGACAGCTCCTTCTTAACTATTTTTATGTTAGAGGTACACATCAAAAAAAAAAAATATATAGAAGCAAGGGGGAGACGGCTCAATAGAGTAAGTGCTTGCCTGACAAGTGCAAGGGCCTGAGTTCAATCCCAGTTCCGCAAAAAAAAAAAAAAAAAAAACCTATCAGTTTGACCTTCAACCTAACACTGACCTCAAGATCTTCTCCTCTTGTCCTTGATTCTTTTCCATGATCATTATTTCAGCAAAGGTGCTCCGTATTATGACATAACATGTAAGTGTGGGGGTCATTACACACACACAGACACACGCATGTGTGCACACTCACTCACACACACACACAGACACACAGTACAAAGCCCAAGATGGTGTCTCATAGGCTTTTTTCTGAACTCTGGGCACAACCTACAGAAAAGTTTGTGTAGCACCTGGCTGGCTGAAAACGGAACAGGATATGGTGCTATGATTAACCGGTCATCTCAATTCAAATATAGATGAGCAAAAATCCATCAAAATTGGGGCATATCACACTAATTTTCAAGGAATTTTTCCTGGGTTTCTTTAATTTCCAAAGTATAGCAAAAAAAAAAAGACACAATGAATAAAATAAACTGCTTATCCAAGTGTTGAAAAATGTATTTATTTCAAAGCCTTCTCTCTCTCTGGTAAGAATGGATACACTTGTGGATCTTGTTTATTTGCTTAACAGAGAATGTCAATCTTCTCTCCTGTAAAATTGGGATATTTTCACAGAGCTTGGCATATGTGATGCTGTTTAGAGTACTAAATGGGGCTGTGCCTCCTTCCTTTCCTCCTTTCTCCCTACACTCTCCACACCCCTTCCTGAACCCAGTGGAAGCAAGCTTCCTGTCCTTTGATGCAGTGCTCTGAGTAGTCCAGAGGAGGCAAAGAGAGTTATTCACAGACAGCTGTAATTTGGAACAGACACTTTAGTGACGTGCAATAATAAAGATTAAATATAACTAGGTACTTGCCATTGTGATGGTTTTACTAAAACAACAGTTTAAAGTTCATCAGTAAGACATTTATTATAATCTTATTCTTTCCGTTTTGAACAATATCGATGGCTGACCCCTTACTAAGAACTACTACTTATACTCCCCTAAAACATCTACAATTTAAGTCATTTTCTGTTTGTAGTCTGATAAAAGTCATCCAAATGAAGAACAGAGACTCTCAGTTCAAATAAATGTGTGGTTGTACTTAGTCACAGAGCAATAAAACTGTCTTTAAACAGTGATAGAATTGTTTTCCTCTCTAACTTAATATGCATGTTTGTATTTTGTAAATGTCGCATTACCAATAACACTTTCCTCGGTCTAGAACTAAAGCAGTCGTTCATCCTAAAAGACATATAAGCCCCCTTAGAAATGTTCTTACTATGCAGATTAGTGATTTCACTCCACTGCGAGGGACAAAGTGGCTAGCAAGAGTATTTTAGGAACCTGAAGAGGACATGTGTACCGCTCTGAAGCACCGGCTTATCCAGAGCTCAGTGGAGGACCCAGTGGCCAGGTCAGTGGCACGCTAACCCTCCACAGATGTGTGGCCCGGGGGTGGGATGTGTCGGTGGGCAAGGAGGACTGAAGGAACAGCTGTCTGCATCTTGCCAAACACTCCAGAATGACCTATGACCTCTGGGTACTCCAGGGAACTGAAGAGAGTTCTAAGGAATGACCGTTGTTAAAAATGGAAACTTCTAGCAAGTTCTGAATATAAGTCACTTTTCTTATAGCTTTGACTTTTAGGTCCCAAGGGCAATTTCTTCAAGTTTGAGTTGGGGGAGGTGAGGAGGCAAAAAGAATATAGAAAGAAACTACAAACAAAATAATCTGAAAGAACTAGCAGTTACAGGGTGAACTGACAGGAATTGTGTGCAATAACATTAATATAAAATAATAATTTAAATTCAAATGATCTAGGATTGGTTTTTGTTGACTCATTGTTCATGTAGAACTGTGATTTGCTCTGAGACCATCAGTTCACCCCTGTTTCTATTCCACGGGAGGACAGGCTAGTGGACAATAACGTGGATTGGGAGTTGCCATAACTGGGCTGTTGCGTGACTTACCATGCCATCCAAATTCTGGGTGTGTCAGTTTCCTCATTTGTAAAATGAAAGAGGGATTAGAGTGATTTTTCATGCAAGTATTAAAATGTTTCCTTTCTGTTCTACAGTACTATTATCCAATATTCACTTTTTTTATGTACCAGGATTAAAACTTGTGGTTGCCAGGCAAGTTCTATGTTTCTGAGCTACCAATATTTACTGTGTTTATAGCATTTACTATAAAATAAAATAAGGATTATAACAGCATTAACCACATAGATTATCTAAGACATACTTTCCATGCCACTTATGACATCTATCTGTAAGCTCCATTAAACTAGTAATTACTGTCTGTTTCATTCATTGATGTATTCCAACCACCTTAACACAATATTTTTCAAATAAATGCTTGAAGTAAAGCACATAAAGTGCTTGTATAGTAATTAACACTGGTGATTTTATAAGTGGTCCTATGTGATGGAGGGCTCTGTGAAGGAAGGTTTCCTTCACACTCAGAGTGCTGCGTCACCAGGCCAGTACGAAGAAGCGCTTCTTGAGAGAGGCACTGAGGGAGAGTGAGGACCATACTCCCATGTTCAAATTTTATATTTGAAAGAGTATTACATGTTAGTTTCAAAAAAAAGTTATGAGCCAAGAAATTATACATACATGGAAATATATATATATATATATATATATATATATATATATATATATATCTTTTTTTGAGACAGTGTCCCACTTATGAAGCTCAGGCTGGCCTTGAGTTTACTTTGTACCCCAGGCTGGCTTCAAACTTGCGGTGATCTCCTGCCTCAGCCTTCCGAGTGCTGGGATTACAGGCATGCGCCACTGTGTCCAGTTTATGGAAATATTTTTAAAATTCAGAATAGGAAAACATTTCCAACAAATATTCTTTTTTAACACATTTTGTACACGATCTCACTACGCAGCTTGGACTTGTAGTGATCCTCCTGTTTTCAGCCTCCCCAACTCCAACTCTGGGATTACAAGTGTGCACCACCATGCCTGGACTCGGTGGCCAGCTCAGCGAGCCCAGGGGTGGAGCCAGTGCAGCATGTGGTGCCAGGGATTACACTCCAGTCCCTGCTCTTGCCTACGCAGGTGCCTAGTCCATTGAGCTATCTCCCCAGCCCTGTAACAAATATTCTTAAAGATGAAATAAACTAGTGTTAAGTGTGAATTATTATGTAGTCAATTAATGAAAGAATTAAAATTCTAACTGAAGATTATAAATGTATCATTGCATTAATTAAATGACTTGAAAATAACTTTTTTAGGGTATTCAAAATGCATTTAAATATGTTGAATTTTGACTTTGTAAACTAAGAGCAATAAAACCATAGATGGAAATAACAAATATAATAAATTCCTATCTTTTATTGAGATGAATAATGGCAGTCTAATTTCTTGCCATCTAATGCTAGGAATGGTGGCAAAAGATAGAAGCTGCCCAACTATCTATTTCCTATTAGAGAAAACAAAACAGGACTGCTTAATGCCAGCTTCTTTTCTGTTATTTTTACCCAATGGTAACAATTTTCTGTGGAATATAAGAATATTGTAAGTTCTGACCACTCCATTACTTTCATTAAGGAAGTATGAATTTAGACAGAGTAGATTACATCAATGAAAAAGAAATCTTACTCAATATCATGTTTTGAAAAATGTGTGGCCTCCTGCCAAAATAGCCTCCTCAATCTACTACCACTTGTTTCAAACAGAAAAGAAGTACTACAAAAAATGATTGTCAGAAAATGTATCTAGGCATGAACAATGTCTGTCCACATAAGGTCAGTTAAGCATAAAATAAGTAGGTTTACAGGTCATCAAAAGTTAATCGCAAGTGAGAAGGCTTCACATTGTGGACGTAAATATTGGAAAGATGGTGGTTTTGTTAAATGATGTAAGACATGGTAACTTCATATAGATGTGGAATGAAAGATTAGATCCAATTGTTACCATTAAGAGTAAACCTTATTCACATATTGAAAACCATGACAACTTCTTTTTACAAATTTTAAAAATCTTTTATTTACTTATTTATTTGGTGCAAGGTCTCACTACACAGCTCAGATTCATAGTGATCCTCCTGTTTCAGCCTGTCAATACTGGAATTATAGCCATGCACCAACACACCTGGTTTTAGTGGCAGGCACACTGTGCCCAGGGTTCTGGGATTGGCACAGCATGCAGGACCAGGGACAGAACTCAGGTCCTTGCTCTTTCCAGACAGGCACTTAGACCACCCTGCTATCTCCCTGGCCCAAAACCATGGTTGTCTCTTATTGACCGTAATGGTTAATTTTTTTTATTTCTTACACTATACCAAGAATTGTCAGATATTTAGCCAAATACTATGCTTCTCAAATTGGTCAAGCAATGGCCATGACTCATCCACATGGCTGACACTGACGAAGGATCTACAGAGTGTGGTACAAGGGTTCAGGATAAGTCCTGAGGGGACTTGACTGACTGTGTCAGATACACAAGTTACATTCTTTGTTATATAGGCCTTGCTTTATCTTGGTCTTAACCATCCAGCAGAGAAGTGTAGAAATGAGGTATGAAAAGAGAAGCCACGTCAATATGCTGAGTTGTGGAAGGCTCAAGTCATCAGATTCAGACACTGCCAGTCCTGTGGATAACCCATTACTATTGTGGACTGCTGGGCTATATTAGAATATTTTGCTGAATTCATGCACCTACAATATTTGGATGGCAATGGACTACCCACCTCTGACAGAACTGAACAGAAAAAGGTGACATCAATGAAGGACAATTTTGTATCTGTAGATACAAAATGGGACAGATATATAGCTACTTTCTCTTAATTCAATAGGAAGAAAGATCTGTACTAATAGTGTCTGGACATGATATCATGTCTGCATCTTGTGCTGTGAATGACTACCACAAAGACATCAATATGCAATGTAGTAATTGTTGTAACTCTCCCACCAACTTGTTTTGAATCTGTCACATTGCAATTTTTTCTCAATAAAATTAATGGAAAAAAAAATACTACACTCCTGTGTGAGAGATTCAGAATGACTACACTTGAGTCACAGACTGAATAAAGCGGAATGCTCTCCGCAGTGTGCATGGGTCTTACCCAGGCCTTAAGACCAGAGTGAGAAGAAGGGTACTATCTGATGACAGGCCGAGGCACTGGCTCCTCCAGCATTCAGACGTAGACTGAGCCCTCGGCTCTTCCTGAGCCTGAAACGTGAGACTTGACCTTAACCAGCTCCACCCTCTGGTCTACACCCAGTGTGGAGTTAAACGTCAATGTTCCTAGGTTACTAAACTTCCAAATTTAGGTCCTATGACTTCTGAATCTCCTTATTTATATGAACTACTTCTTTATAATAAATGCAGTAGTACATATATACACACAGTTATTTCACATTACGTATATGCACACATGAACTGTTTATGGCTTTTTAGGAAAACTTGTGGAATACACCGATCCAACAATGCCAGGAAAGAATCTTGAATTGTGCCAATCAGATGACATTTCTAGGTGATTAAATCCAATTCCTATAAAAGCTACAGGGTTAGAATTTTGTCTGATAACAGCTTTAGTGATCAGACAAGTTAATGACGGTTTTGAAATACAAAAATATCAAGTTCATTTCAAATGCTTTAAATATTCATTCTGACATCAAATTTTCATTTCCAACTGCAAATAGAATAATTATATTTTATAAACCCAGTATACTTAGTCAGTGTCAAAATCACTTTTAAAACAAAAGCAGCCAAGTAGTTATCTACATATTTCTCAAAATAATTGACTGAGCATGTCTGAATTAATTTCCTTTCCTTAGAGTGATTTTTCTAATAATTTAATGACTCATAAACTCTACATGTTGACTCCTGTTACCATTACAGGACACTGCATGTGTATCTATTTTCCATGACTTTTCTAGCACTGGTATTTTATGATATTTAAACTCTTCTGGAATGCATGTTAAAATTTTAAACCTTCTGTCCTTATGCACCAGAAGACATCCTGGAATGCTAGGAAATGTTTGGCACGCATTGTGCATGAGTGTCGCATCGTCACTCACCTGCCCAGGAGGAGAAATTCTCCCGCGAGGCCCAGGCGTCTCATGGCCATCAGCAGACCCCGCACGGTCATGCCCTCGCAGAAGCAGGCCACCACGCGCGCCTTGGGCAGGTGGCTTCTAAGCTTCTTCAGGAGCTTGTCGAAGCTCTGCTCCCCTGCGTTGCTGTAGATTTTGTAAGAGTGGGCGATGCAGATTCCTTCCTTGGCTGACATATCTTTGAAAGCTTCCATCCCACTTTCTCCATAGTTGCCTGGGTGAAAAACACAGACATGGAAAGGCAGAGTAAAGTGAGAGAGTTGTGTTATTTGGATATAATCAGCATGCAAAAACATGAGAACCATGAAGATCATTTGGTGATGTTGCTTAGACTTGATATATACATGTTATTTATTTATTCACTACAGGGTCTTGCTATGTAGTTCAGACTCATAGTGACACTCTTGTCTCAGCTTCCCAGTACTGTGAGTACAGGCATGTGCCACCATGCCCGGTTTCAGTGGCCAGCAAGGCATGCACTACCAGGGATTGAACCTGGATCCTTGTGCTTGCCAGGCAGGTGCCTGGACTTCTGAGCTAGCTCCCAGCCCCCTTAGATTTGGTTTTGTTTCACGTCTTTGCTTATACAGTTAAAGGGTTTCACTATGGGACAAGCAGGCACATGCCTGGTTGTGATCATTGTCACTTTGCACAGCCTCCTTCCTTGTCACTGTCAGTGACATTTTATAGGGTGCACCTCTTAACCACACCCATCCTGCTGTTATTCTCTGATTCATTATCATCTCTGTTTGTCAACTGATGATCTTGCACTTTATGATCCTTTTTATTTGCAGTATCAGGGATTAAAAACATGTCCTTGTCCCAGAGCCCCTTGTGCTCGCCCAGCAGGCGCTTAGACCCCATGGCTCGCCTTTGTGTCAGTGCAGGTCAGCGGGGAGTGCACCAGGCCCCAGCCTTTCACACACACAACCAGGGTCACTGCTGTCACACCACAGGCGGCTCTGACACTCATAGCCACTAGACAACCATCAGGGTGTGATCATAGCAAAATAGGAGCCCAATACAGGCAGATTTGATTCACAAGAGTGACAGAAACTACCATGATTCAATTGTGGTTTTTTAAATAATTAATTTATTTGTTTGGTACAGGATCTTACTATGCAGCTCATGCCTCATAATGATCCTCGTGTCTCAGCCTCCCCAGCTCTGAAATTACAGGAATGCGCCACAAAGCTGTGCCTTGGTGGCTGGCGGCACACTCAGGGCTCCGGGACCAACATGGCATGTGGTACCAGGACTGAACCCAGCTCCTTGCATTGTTTTCAGAGGTAGACACTTTCTTCCGCAGTCACACAGCTGCATTTCTCTTGTGCTCCAGGTGTTTGTAAGAGGAGGGTCCTGTCAAGCCAGCATGAGGTCACCAGTTAAACGATAAGTTTTTGGCAAAAAATTACGTGATGTCTATGCTCTGTATGTGCCCCTACATTTAGAGACAGTCAGATATTAAACAGCCCAGACAATGCTACAAATTTATTCAATGACTTCCTATTAAAGGGTCAAAAGTTAGGTAGAAACTTCTTCTGCATTAGTAGGGAGGACTGACATGAAGGCTTTCTGCTCCAGGACGGAGCTTTAGGTGTGCTACAAAGCTGTCATCCTGACTGCTGTGTTACAATATCGTGTGTGGCTTTGGATTTCAAATTGTCTCTGTTAAACTACATAACTTATCTGTTGACACTCTACATGGATTTAACTACTAAAACATCCATGTAGGTAAAAAATAACAGTTTTCCGGCTACACTTTATATTTCAAAGTGCTTAATACTCAGATAAAATTTTAATAATTAAGTTCATTGTTCCCATTACAATGTAATATCATTAACCTTCTCTCCTGTATGTTCAACAACTGAAGTTTGGAGACCAAAAGTTAGAAAAAAATAGATGGACCAAGGGGACAGCCAATATTTTGGCCCTACTCTTCCAAGGTCAGCGAGGACTCAGGATATAAAAGAACATCTGCTTCAATATCCTATAACTCAGCTGAGTCTCTGATCTACTGCTCAAGGAGACTGTGGGACCACAGAAGAAAGTGACCCTTGGTGTATAGTGTGCCAAAGGAGAGTTACCAGGACAGAAAAATCTCTCAAGATTTCACAGAAAGTAACTTGGTCAAGCAAAGCCTTGACTCATCCAGATGACTGACACCAACAGGAGTTCTTAACGGCACTATAGTTGGTTCCAAGGTAAATCCTGAGACTTAACTGATCTTGATAGATAGCAAGAAGTTAATTTTAATCCATGTAGGTGTCACTTTAACTTGGTCTTGATCATCCAGCATGAAAGTACAACCACAAGTTGTGTAAAACAATTCCATAGCAATATTAATGTCTCCAAAAATTAACTTATTCTTATCTACAGACTGGCAAACTCCAACTGACCATATAGATAAAATAAATATGTTAGATTCCTTCTACCAGGATCCACCTGATACAGAGCATTCAAAACTGGTAAATTACAATAGGACTTCTATTTGAGGCCATTAGATATAGCTTTCTGGAAGGGGTCCCTGACTGTGGTCTCTGTTTACATTGACCTTCTCAGCTTGAAGCAGTTAAGATAAAACCTATGCCTGGTTTTCCTTAACCACAGTTAAAGGTAGCTCTTCAGAGGAAAAACATTAGACACAGCTAAATTAGTTACAAGTATTATAGGCAATTAGGCTAACTGGTAAAAATATACATCCAAATAAGTAAGTAAATAAATCAAAGGATGGCCCAGTAATAACTTGCAGACCAAGGTGTGTTTTTAAAACAGGTTATGAAGTTACCATTGCAGATGCATCCTTAGTAATGTGACCATAGAGAGAAGAAATTTCCCGAGCTGTGGTGAAGTCTGCTGCCCCAGACCCATCTCGGCGTCACCGCTGGGCTGAATATACTGACACACTTGCTTTTACTTCTGTCCTCGGTCTGCTAGAGGGGACACCAAACTGGACAATGCTAGTCATGTGGCAATTACATCAGAAAGGGAGAACTGATGGAGACACATGAAGTGGCTCTGAGCAGAATTTAGTATTAGCCAATCAGCTTTTCATCCTCACCAGGAGTCTACCCGAGGCTTCCGCCCTTGTCTGGAGCTGGACAATGTACTCACGGTAAGTAAGCCTGCATGGACCACTGGTCCCCTGACAGGTCTGTGTTACTGTGAAGTTGGGACACTTGAAAGGCCAAGATAAGCCCGCAGCTGAGGCGGCTTGGTTCCAAGCCTATTTGTGTCTCACTCTTGTGGTGAGTCTTCCCGGAGGCAACGTGGCTCCAAGCTAATTTGTGGATCACTTGGAGAAGTCCTTGAAGAGCTTCCTAACTCTGCCCAGACTCTTGCATCTTCTTCAGCATCCCCCTCCTTTCTTTGCTTTTTGTTTGATTTATTTGTTATTATATTTTAGGGAAGAGTCTACAGGGTGTTCAGGGGCTCACTACTAGATCGGACTCATAATGATCCACTTGTGTAAAGCCTCCCAAGAAGTGAGATTACAGTTGCCCGCCATCACGCCCAGTCTTAATTGCATCTCCGTGCGCCCTGGAGGCAGGAACAGCACGGCAGGCCTGGGGAATCGAACCCCTGGCCCCTGAACCTGCTTGCAGGTGCTTTAATCCCCTGAGCTATTTGGCCAGCCCTGCCTCCTCTGTTTGAAAAGCTAAAAAGGGCCACCCAGAGAAGATTTCTGTTGTAAATCCCAGAAAATGTCTGTGAGATGGTTAGAATCTTCCTGGAGCCCTAAAAGCACACCACTTGTCTCATTTATTTAAGCCTATGCTGTCCACTCTTTAGGGAGGTTACAGGCCTGATCAGTCCACAACAACTGAGGGTGTTATTAATCTGATATGCAACCTTTTTATCAATTTTTAACTTTGAAACAGGGTCTTGCTTCATTCTAAACACTCAACCATGCCATTCTCCTGCCTCAGTTTTACATGCCTGGCTAAGACTTTGAAATAATGCTGAAGAATTTGCATAGATAATTTGAAATTAGTAATATGATTATGATGGAAATAACAAAATTCCCAATATATAGTCATAGTTTTGTGGGAAAAATACTTGAAAAATTCACCATGTTCAGTATCTCTCCTAACATCGGTGTCTTTCCTTGTTTTTATTTACACAGCATGTTGTGTGAAAGCAGATTTGGACTAGAGAAGAGAACTTTGTCATTAGACAGACCTAACTGCAAATTTAGTCTGGAAAATCCTTAATTTCACCTTTCTGAAAGAAAATACTCCTTCATATTGAATATTACGTTTAACGTACATAATGTCAGCTGTGGGCCTGGACCCCATTAGTGGCACCTGTCAGGTTTATAAAGATAACATCACGCAATACAGCATGCACTGCTGAATTCCTATTACTTTGTTTAGTGAAATTTTGTATCATTTCTAATGCTGTTTTTTTCTATCACATATATAATATAATATATATATTATCCTAGATAGAGTTCTGCCTCTCTCTCCTGGAGGAGCCCTAACTTATAACAACTGGCATTACTACTGAAAATTAGATTCAAGAATGAGCTTAAATCAGCAGAATAAAATAAGATTTTCTAGGAAGTAGTTTTCAAAATTAAAATAGTACTTGTGAAATCCCTGTCTCTTCTACTTAATATTGCATAGAACCAGGACTACTGCAAAATGTGTCTAACACATGTGTAAGATAAAATGTTGCAAAATCATGATTTTGACTTAATTAAACAGAAATGCACTGTGAGCAGGGAATTAAAAGTGAGGATAAGGGAGATAAAAATATTTGAGATGAAGATATATTTTAGTAGTTGACATAAAAACTGCACTGTAGAATTACACATTTAAAATAATGAATAATGACTTTATAAAAATGTGTGCAGGTATGAAAAACTAATTAAAGAAAGACTTCTATTTCCCACTGACAACCAAGTAAAGTCGGTGGGAAGGGAACCAAGAATGCTCTTTAAGAAGCTGATGGTGTGCAATCTACCTTCCATTTCTTTCTGACCATTCTTTTTTTTTAATGTACTTGGTACAGGATCTCTCTGCATAGCACAGACTCCTAGTGATCCACTTGTTTTCAGCCTTCCCAGCACTGAGATTACAGGTGTGCGCCACCATGCCGGGTCGTGGTGGCCTGCTCAGTGCACGTGGGGGTGGAGCCAGCACAGCCTGTGGTACCGGGGATTGAACCTTGGTCCCTGTGCTTGCGTAAACAGGCACTTAGTCCACCAAGCTATCTCGCTGGCCCTGACCATTCTTTTTGAAATCTCATTTCTAGCTATCCTATGTCCTGTATCTTAGCTATATGTTTACCCCGGTGCTTCCTTCCACCTGGCACAATTTTCCTCGCTGCTTCTTACCTGCTCTTCCTGGTTGCATTCACTCAAGTCCCCACATTGTGCACCCCATTAGGATGAAAACTACATCTCCACATTGCCACAAGCAAAAGCCTGAGGAAGCGATCAGCCCACTCGAGGGCTTTGTAAAGTTTAACCATATTTATATTACATTTGATGATGAGAAACTGGCTCCAAACACAAACAGCAGCATTAATATTTCTCCTTAGAAATCAGAGTTCATATCAAACGATGTTTTATCATGAGATTCAAAAGTTCTGAAGAATTAGGTGCTGTGATAGCGCCACTACTTTGAATTTAGCTTCATTTATTATGTAGCCTATATTACGTAGTCGTGCAGAAAAACCTCTATATTTACGTGTCTTACTTTTCAAAATTGGAAGTCTCTCGAGGGCACTGAGTACTCTTATGTGTCAATATGTGCTGAACTGCCCATCATTATATACTGAACTATATTATAATGCATAATGAATTACATAGAAAATTACATTATGTATAAAAGGATACACATATCATTGTATGGCTACTGTGTAGCCAGGTACAGCTTGAACAGAAATGAGGCACCAGAATGATTGTTAAAAGAAAAAATTCTGGGGCTGGAGAGATAGCTAAGTAGAATAAGCACTTGCCTGCCAAGTGCAAAGGCCTGAGTTCAATCCCAGGTTCTGAAAAAAAAAAAAAAAAAACCTGAAAGATTCAATTTGTACAAATAAGATCATTAACTAGATACTGAGAGAACATCCAAGACATTCTTTCAGACAGTCTTCACTTTGGGAAATATTAATTCACCTTCAGGAAAGTTGCTGGGCTTGATATCTCACCTCAGAATTCTTTTTAGTCTTAGATGGCGCAAGGTTTCCTCCGCCAAGGATAGTAAAAGTCCTACTATGAACAGTTACATAAAACTATGTTCCAAAAGGCTTTTATGACTAGTATCTTGCTACTGCAATGAACCTGATGCATTTTACTGACAACACTAGTGCAGGAAAGCACTGTCCCTTCTCACGGCAGTGCCTGACCTCAGCCTGGCAGAATCCCCTGCCCTGACCGCGCGCACGGGCAGGGGCAGCCGTGTGCACCGAGCCTCGCTTCCTGCCCTTTGGTTGGGCCTGCAGCTGCTCACTAAGTGGTGTGGCCCCAACCATTGATCTGAGGCTTGAACCAGTTGGTTAACTCAACAGCCAAGACCGGATGAAGACAAAGAATAATGTCTTTGCTCACGTTACTGTTATCTTTTATAAAGATGATGGCCTTTTCATTTGAAAATAGATATCTTTCCACCCACTACAGCAATATACACTGCAAGTATAACATCTCAAACTTTATTTAGCACTCATTTGCTTATGTTTTACTTCTCGGATTAGACATTTAGCTTGGTGCATTTTCACACAAAAAAATGAAGACAGACAGACAGACAGATGATTGAAAAAAGTTAAATGGTGCAAAGAATATTTTTAAATGAGTGTCATTTAACTGAGACAGAAGTGTTTTTAATGTTATAGCTGTAATTAATGGAAACTTTTTTAAAGGGAAAGGATTGGAGTGAAAAGTGTTCATCAGGTATCATACGTTTTCAGCAGGTTTCCACAAATTGCTGCAAGCATCATGGGGGATGGAGATATGAAGCCTTGGCTAACAGAGTTCCATGTTTTGTGCAATGGCCCAAGAATTTCAAATCTTGCCCTGGAGCTTTGCCATATTATGATCTTTATAATATAGTATTAAGCATGAGCCAGAACATTTTTGGATCTCATCCAGGATGTTTTATTTTGGGAAGTACTGGAAGAACCTTTACTAAATTCTTTATAGGTATTACTCTAAGAATGTATTATGTTGGCAAAATTTCAGCAATGCCTCATAGTAAATTCAGCAGAAAAAAAATGCCAGTGTAACATTTTTATTTGTGCAATATTATTCTATAACAATGCAAAAACTATTCTTATGCATTTTGAACTACATGCATAAAGCACTTTTATGAGAATACAAACAAAGGCTCTTGAATGCTGTCATAAAAGTATGTCCCATGGGGCTGGCTCGGGGTCAGGGCTATGAGCACAAGTTGGAGAAAGACATTTAGTTACAAGAACAAGGGCACAGTTGATCATACAAACTCATATGTGGAAAATGACAGGACATCAAATCATTGGAAAAATGGGGACAGATTTTATGTATTAATTTTATTGAAAAAGAAGTAGCAATGAGACAGCTTCAAAACAGGTTAGCAGGACAGTTACAATAATTGATACATTGCATATTGTTGTCTTCCTAGTAGTTAAAGGCGACAGTTATAACCATGATATTTATCAAAGAAAATAAGCTGTTATGTCATTTTCAAGCTCGCCTCTGTGTTCCTGGGCTCTGGAATTAAAAGTTGTGATATCTACTCCTCCCAATAATTCTAGATCATATAATTGAGTTGAGTCAAGCGATATGCATGTAATTGAAAAGAACAAAGGAGATTAAGGATTTCTGGCTCAAAAATAAAAATGTTAAACAGTTTGGAAGTACTCCAAAGATGGAGAACAACTGTAATAGATGAATGAACAAAGTGAGGAAATCTCTGGCTCACTTATACTACCCTAAGTAATTTACCCTAAATAATAATCACTTATACTTACCCTAAATAAATTAAATATTCATATAAGTATTAATTGGGAAGGAAAGGCTTACAAAGACGATGCAGAACAAATTAAGGGAATCTATTTTTCCAGAATCCAAGAGAACAAAGTGCTTTTCCTTTGTATTTCTTTGTTGACCAATAAATGTACAGTGAAAATATCCACTGGTTTTGGTAACAGTGAAAGTTCACTAGGAGTAGGCTTTTGTGCATGGGTATAAAAATGTGAAGAAAGAATATACTGATTTTTTAAAAAATACTTGTCGTCAAAGACAAACTAAGAGCTATGGAGTGGAACTCAGCGGCATAAGTGCCTGCTGGTAAAAACAAGGTCCTGAGTTTGATCCCTGGTCCCACCCCCCCCAAAAAAAAATGAAAAAGGATCTTAAAAAAGAGGTATGGCAGTAACTGGAATAGAATGTGAAGTTCAAAACGAGATTTGCTCCTTTGTAGATGCGGAAGCTAAGGTCAAGAGTGCAGTTCAAGGCGAGGCTCAGCATAAGAACACTAGCTATCCTCCCCACCACCACCATCACACCCTGTCTACCATCACGAACGGCGACTCGGCCTAGATCCAGTGGAACCGCTCGGTTCAGAGTTGGGTATATATACTATCAAGTATCAGACCAGTCACCTCAAGTATGTTACTATCAAAACCAGTTGCACAGCGAGGACCTTCACCAATAAATCAGTATTTTACAAATTTAGAAAATAGACTTGCCATATCCTCCAGTTAGCTTCACGCAGAAGCACGGCACTCCGCACTCCCAAATCAGCTGTGGATGCTGAGCGCATGTGCCAATGGACAACTTGTGAATGAAGAAGCTGGAGTTTCAGCCTCTCTCTATCAAATGTGGAACTTCATGTTCTTTGCTACGTGCACTGGTAGACTTCGGCTACAGGGGATGGAGGGATCGCTCCGCTGCGTTCTGCGGTTCTTCCAGAGACGATGCTTCCACCACTAGTAAACTTCTTAAAACTAATTATGGATAATATTGAATCGAATTTTTCTCCACCGTATGTTACTTGACAAGTCAACATTTTCCCTCATTTCATACTTTCATATCTGATTTCATAATAAATGAGCTAGTCCACATCATTGCTGAGAATTAGTGCTTAAACCTTAAATTTCCCTCCCAAATATGTGATGATTAATGCAGTTTTGACCCTTAGATAAAGGCTTGGAAAATCAGAGGCTCTTGGAAATAGACTTGCTGGGCTGGGAGATAGCCTGGCCGCGCAAGCTCCTGCCTGGCAAGAGCGAGGGCCCGGGTGTGATTCTCTGGGCCGCGTGCCAAGCGGCCCCGGAACCCCAGCCGTGGGGTGCGCGCCTGAAACCGCAGTGCTGGGGAAGCCGAGATGGGAGGAGCACTGTGAGTCCGAGTTGCACAGAGAGGACCTTTACCAGTACATAAGATTTTTAGAAATTCAGAAAATAGACCTGCCATATCGTCTGGTATGTTAGACTCGGCACCGTTGTTGTTGATGGAAGGATTTCATAAATAT
Source organism: Octodon degus (assembly GCF_000260255.1). Classification (NCBI taxonomy): domain Eukaryota; kingdom Metazoa; phylum Chordata; class Mammalia; order Rodentia; family Octodontidae; genus Octodon; species Octodon degus. The sequence continues at coordinate 516,460 of NW_004524882.1, forward strand.
ACAGCACAAAGATGAATTGATTTCGTTGTTAAAAACTCAATATTTTGTTTTTATCATTTTGTTAATGTATGTAATATGATATTTGCAAAATGAAGAAGAGAAATTCATCCTCTTAAAAATATTGGGATCTTCGGCTCATTTGTTCTTCCAGTTATTCTTCTCAAAGAAAAATAAAAAGTTGAGACGGAAGCTGTGACCTACATTCCTGCTCTCACCACCAGAATCCAGCTTCTTTTGGCTTTTCTGTAAGTGTCAGCACCATGGTGAAGAGCGCGGCGCCTGTCTCACTACGAGTGACTGCCTCTGCGCCGAGAGGGCGGCCCTACGTGGGACTGTGCGCGACGCGTCGAGCAGGCTGGTGGTATCCACTCTGCCTCCGTATTAGCTCACCTGCGACTTTTGATCCTTGATTCGAACTGGCCCGAATGACAACGCAGAAATCCTCCCTTGCGGGCAGACCCGCTGCAACCCATTCAAAGCTGTTCCAGCTTGACAGTCTTTGCTGAACAGAAGCAGCCTCTCTGACAGGAGCTCTGGGTTTTGCCACCACCGTCTCCACTTCAGGTTTGCACAGTCTGGGTCCTGGGGTTGCCAGCATCCCTCTGGAAGGACTCTTTTTTTTCCCCCCTCACGGTACTGAGAAGATAGCATCATTTTGGAGTTAAAAATGAGTAAAAACAGTTTAAATGTAGGGCAATGACTGTGCTTCTTCTGTTGCCAAATCCGAGACTTCATTTAGGAATAACCATCCACGCTGCACTCTGGAGCTACGACTCCGGCACATTTCTCATCGACCGTTTACACCTGTACTGTCCAGCGGAGCAGAACGAGCCACCCGCCTTGTGTGGCTATTCAGTACTGGACACATGACGAGCCCGCGCTGAATTATTTTGTTAGTGCAAGCACAAAATAGATTTCAAAGAATTAGCCTCAAAAATATGTGTGTGTATAAATACATATGTATATATGTTTATATATAAATAATATATATATAATATTCTGTTAATATTTTATAACAGGAGGGCTGGCCAGATAGCTTAGCAAATTAAAGCACCTTCAAACAGATACAGGGGCTAGGGGTTCCATCCCTGGGGCTGCCTTGCCAGCCCCGACCCTGGGGCTCACTGAGATGGCAATTGAGACCGGGCGTGGTGCTGCACACCTGTAATCCTAGCCCTTGGGAGGCTGTAACCAGGTGGTTTACTATGAGTCCAATCTAGTAGTGAGCCCCTGAACACCCTGTAGACCCTTCCCTAAAATACAAAAATAAAAATTAAAAATAAATAAAAAATTTCTATAAAAAGTACTTATTGAAATGATGAAACTTTAGACACAGTGAATTAATTCATATATATCCATACAATTAACTGCAATAGCTTATTTTTTATACTTAATAAGTTGGACACATGGCTAGCAATATATTCCTATTAACAATGGTTTATGCAAAGAAGGTTTGTACGCTGCTCTTTCATAACGGAATCCACATGTCTGAGGACAGATCATGACCTGTGGAATACTCCGGATCTGTGTCTGATAATTTTCTCCAGTCTTAAGCTTGCCTTTTCCTTATCTATAGCTTTGCTTTAGCCACACCAAGTAGTACAAAAATAAACAAATGCACCATAGTCTTTCCACATCTCTAAATTTACACAATTTCTGTTTTCCTATACTAGAATTTTATTTAGTGAATTCTTATGCATTCTGGAAGACTTAGCCAAAGGCATAAAATTCTCTAGTTCTGAATTGCTTATCTTTATGCAGCTTAAGCATGGGTTGAGGAAATGCATTCTACAACATGAGCATCGATTATTTTCAGTGAATTGCTTTTGCTTTTCTGCTATAGATAGTTGTGTGTAACAGCTGTGATAGTGAGGCTGGGCTTCACCACTGTGATCAAAAAGGCCTGAGCTAATATGTTATGGTTTGTGTCTAGGTGTCGCCCAAAAGCCTCATGCAGTCTTGGGGCTGCTTCTGGAGTTTGTGATTGATCACTGGGTGTGGATGCTGCACCTGCCCTGAGGCAGGTGATGTACATTACAATGTAAGGAGGGCAGAGAAGCCAGCTGCCTGAGCTGCTGCTACCCCTCCCTTGTGCTCTTGCTCTGAGCCGCCACCTGGAAAGTTTGCCCTCTGCCATGTGCCGCTCTGCCTTGGCGCCAGCTGAGTATGGACTGAAACCTCCAGTAAGCATGAGCTGAATAAACCTTTCCTTCCTTCATTTTGGGTGTCGGGTATTTGTCCCAGCAACGAGAGAAGAGTACCTGAGACATAATCCAACGTTGGATGCACTTGGAAGACAGCACAATTCAGTTGCTACTACTGTGGACAGAGGAAGGAGATGGTGGGAATCTCATCCTGCGCATTCGCTCTTCCATGCGCGCTCCCAGGAAAGCCAGTTAGCTTTCCCTGGATTTGTGCCCTCAGTTATAGCGTCGTGTATGTTCCGAAATCCTTCAACACTCGGATTTCGGATCTTCATGCTCTTACATCTTTTGAAATATTACAATAATTATAAAAGACACTTTAGCCAGTTTAAACCATTTATGTTCTTGATCCAAATTATAATTTCTGTTTCTCAGCACAAATTCTGAAATTTGTGAAGAATTTCTAAGGTAAAATTTGCTTAGTGAATTTGTTTGTTCCAAGATTCTGAAATTCTATACTATAGAGACTGTATTGTACAGATATTAAGTTAAAAAGTAGGATAAATAGTTTCACAGAAGTGGCAAAATTCTGCAATGTGTTTAAGTACAGTTATTTATTCATCTGTCCCAGCAGTATTTCTCAGGCTTTATATTAAATACTAAATATTCTTTTGGGATCTATCACTCATTTATGAGAACTGTTTAAAGGGCACGTGGCAATTTATGCAAAGATATCAATAACTGCAGGAACTTTCCATCAAACACAAGATAAGCATTTTTCAAGGGACAATAAAACTAAGCAAACATATTTTTAAAATAAGTAAAGTCCTTTGTATATAATCAATAGAAACTAATAAATGTCTATTTCCTTATAAATCAGATTCACCACTGTCCACACGTTTATTAAAAAAAAAATCGAGGAACATCTGTGTTAAAGTGATTGCAATAGCTCCTGGCTTGGGCCACACATCTGCTACTTCGAAGTCCCCTGTGGAAAGAGGTCCAGTTCGAACACCAGCATCATGAAGATAGGTTTCTAGTACTGGTAAGAAGCATGAAAATTTTTTGCTGGTATGAGAAAAACAAGTGGCTGGAGAAACAGATTTCTTGTTTCTTAATTATGGTAAATGCTGTAGTGCCCAGGTGCACCAAGCTTTTGAGGAATGGGTTCTATCCCAGACAATATCCAGACATTAATTAAACTTGACTTTAAGAAACCTAAAAATGTGACAACACAAGAAAAAATACACATCTTGACCACAAAGGAAAAGAAATAATAAAGCTGCTGGCTCCCCAACTTGAAATTCTAGCTATCAGAACAAGGAAATAAATTTGTACTTTTGAAACATACAGACTGTGGCTTTTGTTACCCAGCTCATAGCCAGGAGTGTTGCCCTCTGTGACTGATCGACGTATCCAGCCATAAAAGGTGCTGGAATTTTTACAAGATTAAACTAACACAATGTTGCTGCTAGAAAGCATTATGGTTTTTGGAGAAGACACTGATTTTTGTGCTCTATAAACAAATTTTATTCTTATGTCTGAAATTTCCTTAATACATGATTGTAAAAAAAAAGTGATTTAAATACCTTTGAGCTTCAGGGTTTTTTTTTTTTTTTTTTCTAAGTTTAGCTTTTTTTGTTTTTATTTTCATCAGTGTATGTCTGTAGTACCTAATGCTTACATTCCTCAAGGGGAGCTGGCACACGTGCATGTCACAACTTAAGTCTTGTTGCATTCCTGTTCCATCTTAAAAAACAAAATAAAAGACAGGTAATAGGAAATTAGGAGGTCAACCTTTCTCAGTGCGGAGGGAATCAAGAGGTGGAACTTTAGTTCTTAAGACAAGGCGAGTGTGAAAGGGCTTTTCTCACTCTCATGGCTGGTGTAGAATGAAAAGTTAAGGAAAGTTAGTTCATGCCTTAGCTCTCTCACCATGTCTTCTCTCTGATGCGGTCATAAAAGTAGATGCTAAAAGTGGCTCTGGAATTCGCATAGAATTTGAATTCCATTTGAGTTCATCAGACTGAGATTCAAATCATGGTTTTGCTACCTACCACTTAGGTTTCTAGGCAAGTTACCTAACCTCTTTAAGATTTTGTTTCTTTGTCTATGAAATGTTAAAAATGCAAGTGGGAGGGCTAAGTCAATTTTTTCATGAAAAAGTTTGCTTTTTATATAAACATGTAGATTTATTTTAAATCAATTTGGCACATGATACAGATGAAGTTTCCTCTTTTTAATGAACTGAAATAGAAACTTCTAAATAAGCATTGTCTGCCTGTGCCATAGTTATTTTTAAGGTAAGATAAATATTTGATAAGCTACAGCAGCATGAAGAAATTAGATGAAAAATCTGAAGTGTGTTTCCTTATACAATGGAGAACTAGTCTGCCATAAAGAAGGATAAACTTGAAGGTGAATAGAGGCACCCTGAGACCATAGTTTCATATGAAATAGATAGTGCAAACATGTAGATGTCACCTTGTTTCACAAGTGTGGAAGACTGGAAGTGCCAGGAGCAAATTATAGAGCTATTGCGAGACGGGAAGGAAATGTTCACATGGGAAGGCAGCAATGAGGGATAAGGAAAAAAGAACAGGAATAATATAATGGGAATGAAGCTTTTGGACAAGGACAAGGGTTAAGGAGGGCAGAAAGTATTGGGGAAATAAGAGACTCAACATGTATGATGT
>NW_004524882.1:521664-537573 GCF_000260255.1 Octodon degus
AAAAAAAAACCTCAGAATTATTAACATCTGAAGATACAACCTTCCTAAAAGGGAGAAAAATACAAGAGGTTGTTAACTTTGTTAAAAGAGCTCATCTGTACACTTGCAAATTCTAACTTAGCCTGATTTTGTTGTCAGGGAAGTGCTGAAAATTATAAAGGCTTCAAACCATTTCCACAAAACTTGCCACACATAGGTCCACATTACTGTCTGGCAATGAATTTGTGTGCACGTACATGGTACTACACCACCGCCACTCAGTTTTGCCACCTGGGGGGAATAGAATTGCTATCTATTTTCAAATGGGAGATGTTTAGAAAAAAGCTTGACATATTAAAGAAAACCCTCAGGAAGGATTTCTGTTATTATCCCATGCATTTGTATTTATTTTTCTATTAGCTTCATGGATACCAGCGTTTGCCACAGTCTACGACCGCTTTTCTAGAGCACACCCCTCTGTTTCCTGTGTACATAAGGCTTCAGAGAATACTTCTGCGCCCCAACTCTCTGAGACACTTGGCCAACGAGAATTTCTCTATTGCCAAGAGCTATTCCTAGAATGTTGTCACTACACACCTGCACTCACTGTGTGCAGTCGATGCCTGCGCATAAGGCACCTTGATTCCTTTTCTCACCCCTCCCATCCCTCCCTGTTCTTCCTCCCTCCATCTCTCCATTCTCTTCTCATTTCAGAAATATCTAGATGCCTACCTTCTACTTTCATTTTGCTGTTTATTTATGGCTTGGGTTTCTTATAAAAGACAAATTGTATGATATTTAAAGTTTTGTACATTTTGTGAAATTTTACACAATTCATAGTAGGCAAAGCTTCTAAGAATTTTGCAGCTACAAGTTCTCATTAGACATGGTGGGAAATAAGTATTCAGATGTGTTGCTACACAAAAGATGTTAGTGTACATGATCCCTATCCCAGCTGCCTATGTAGACTTTTACAATGCAAATTAGAACAGACATAACCTCTGTCGTTAGGAACTTAATGGCCAATGCTTCTTGATTGGATTCACCAAGTGCTTTAGCAAAATCACACATGGTCCAATTCTCCTGTCCTCATTTTGCTGCTGAGGCGCTCCCAGGACAGTGCCAAAGTGTGGGCTTCCTCACTCTGTTGCACTAATGTCTGCTGCTTCCCCACTCACTAATCCTTTAACCATACCTTTGGGAGAGCAAACCAGAGTAGACCGTCTGGGATTACCTACCATGCAGGAATCTCTGAGGCACATGGAGGCTTCCAGTGTGCCTTATTTTCTCTTTTTCACTCAATAAAACGTTGCTTCTGCCTAGAACTCCGGGGAGTACTTCTGACTGAGTGTAATCCCAGAAACTGGAACCCAAATCACTTCCCATCTTTGCACTGAGAAAAGTGAGGCAGTTTTAGGAGGAGTCCGAGGATTTGATTCTATGGTGACTCATAGTTACATGGAAGTTCAGGGCAGATACTAGAAACAGGCAGTGACAACAATTTCGCTTTAAGTTGGATAAGAATTCATTCTTTCTGACGAGCAAGGGCCCCCTTCAGTTTCTAGGCACGCCCATAGCCTCAGTCGATGCAATGAGGGGTAAGATGGCCCTTAAAATGTCACGATGACATGAAACATTTCCACTGAAACGTGCGGTAGGCTGGGGAGGCGGCTCAGGGCCATCAGCGCCCGCCAGGAAGTGCAAGGCCCGGAGTTTGACCTCCGGTGTAGCAAATAAATAAACAAACAAACAAGTAATAAAAAGTGGGCCAGACTGGGCCCGTGGCTGTATTTTGTCTGTCCCAACTACATGTAAATAGCACATGGTACATGTATAGAGCACATCATAATTACTTTTTTAATCTGTGGTTTTCATGGTTACTTAAATAATTTCTGTTTTACTTGAATCCTACCACTTACAATGATAGTGTTGTCTTACTATATGAAAAAATGTCACAGTGTAGTTAAACCACCGAAGGGAGAGAAGGAGATATGCTTTGGTAGATAAGAGGGAGTTATCCACATGGGATAGAACTGTATATGGGTTGGAAGAAAAGAACAGTGGACAGGAACTCTTGTGGTTGTTATCAGCCTTTTTTTTTTAATGTTTTTTTTTTTTTTTTTTTTTTTCCAAAACGGGGCTTGAACTCAGGCCCTTGCACTTGCCAGGCAAGCGCTTATTCTACTGAGCCATCTCCCCAGCCCCAGCTTTATTTTTTTATTTTTTAATATGATCCTCTTTGTAAGGACATTAAAATGCAGGGAGGTTTCAAAGATAGGCAGAGAGTGCCAGATAACACAAGGCGTGATAATTCTCAACCAGGAAAGTTGCAGAATGAGAATATTACAGCATTTTAAAAACATTTTTCTAAATCTGGAGTTGTAGCTCAGTGCTAGAGCTTTCACATTTCTGTGCATTAAAAACATGTAATTAAAAGTGCAAACAAACAAAAAGGAAGCAGGGAGCGGCCGGGCGGAGCCCCCAGCGCGCCTGCCGCCGCTGCAAGGCTGGAGCCCAGACCCTGCGCCCACCGCCGCTGCATCGAGGGCGACGGCGCAGGACGGCGGTGCGGGCTCCGCGCAGCGACACGATGAAGCGATGTGCAACGCCCTTGCGAAGACACGCCGGCGCCAGGCCGGTGTGCGCGGAGGACGGCTCCAGGCCTGCGCGCCCGGTGCTCTGCACGCCGCCGCGGGGCGGTCTGCGGGCGGGAGGGCGGTCTGCGGGCAGCGCGTCCGGCGTGGAGGGAGGAGGGCGTCCGTGCGCGGGACCGAGGGGTCGCTCGCGTTTAATCCGAGTGACGCCAGCCTGCTGCTCTACCTTTGTGGTCCATGGAAATGTCTCCCATGTCCGACTGGACCTTCGAGAAAACGAAGTCAACCAAAAGAAGAAAATTCGGGCTGGTGAGATGGCTCAGTGGTCTAAAGCACCTACTTGGAACAAGCTTAGCAAAGCACGGGGACCGCGGTTCAATCCCCAACCACAAAAGCCAACCAACCCCGCCCCCAGGTGGGCTGAGCTGGCCACACGCACACGCACACTAAATAAATAAAGTAGAAGAAGAAGAAGATTCCAGAGCCCCTGCCCAAGGCAGTGACAGCTCTTCCCTGCGCGCGGCCGTGACCCGCCGTCGCAGCTGGTCTGCGGGGCTGGAGGCCGGTCGGCGAGCCTGCGGGTCAGCGAGCCTGCGGGCCTGCGCGGGCAGAAACGCACGTGCACCCTTGTGGGCCACGCAGACGACTGCTGCTTTCCCGACCGACTGCCCGCATTGCCTTTAAAACTGACCCTCGTGCAGGAGCGAGCAAGGGGCTTCCGGGCGCCCGCGGCAATAACCCGCAGGGGGGGGGCCGCCGAGGACGAGCGACACTGCGCAGCACGCGCTGGACGCGCCTGTGGCTTCCTTGTCCCTTTGCAGAGCACTTCCATAATTTAAAGTGTAATCCTGAGGGGCCGGGCAGATGGCTCGGTGGAATAAGCGCCAGGGCCGGAGCTCAATCCCTGGTCTCGTTTAAAAAAAAAAAGTATCCTGACTTACTTTTGGCATAAGTACTTAATGTTTAAATTTATAAAATCTGAACTTTTCAGAAAAACAAAATACAAAGATACTTCAGACTCTATGGTCAGTCTCATACTGGAGATTTCAGGAAAGGTCTGGACAGTAGAAAAAGATAGTACTGTCCCACAGAGCTGCGAGATAAAGTTATTATTATTAATTATTATTACTATTATTTTAATGTTCTTGGTTGTTGCAGGGTCTCACTACGCAGGCTCGGACACGTGGTGATCCTCCTGCTTTCAGCCTGCCCAACACAGGGATTACAGGACTCAGGCCGGCGGCTCAGCCCGGCTAGGGCTGTGGCGCTGGGGATCGAACCACAGTCCCTGCGCCTGTCTGAGCTTGCCGCTGTGAACAGGCGCTTTAGTTCACTTAGCTATCTCACCAGCCCCAGTAGAGAGAAATTTAAAAAATGGAGAGGGCATATAGAGCACAGAGCGAATTTTATAGTTTTATATAGAAACAAACGGTTATAGAACAAAAATTACAAATGAAAATAATGCAAAACAATAATTAAATAATTATTAATATTTGAAAATATTGAAAGTCACATGGAGAAAATTTTTTTCCAGATGAGAAAACTAAAGCAGAAAGATTAAGCCATTCCGAATACCAAAGGTTAGGCATCTGTACGGAATCCTGCACTGCCCACGAAGGAAGACAGGTGGGTTGCTAGACGGGGAGATCCAGAAATGGCCTTGGACGTGAATCTAAACGGGAAAAAGGTGTCCAGACTGGGAACGTGCCTTTCCTTACTAATGTCTCCATCAAAGAAATAGGACCAGGGCCGGAAGAAGGCCACTAGGTGGTTGCTGCCCGGCGGTGGCGATGTCTCGGCGGAGCCCGGAGCTAGGTCAGGCTTCAGAGTGCAAAGTTAAGAAGAGCTAAGTGGTGAGGTGTAAGCGGCCGAAAGGGCCCTGGACATCTGAAGGCCCGGAAGAGGAGAGGGAGAAGGCAGCTGAATCGGGCGCGCCGAGCCTAGCGAGGAAACCACGGACTAACGTGTTAGGGCAACTTTCGTGCAAGCGGTGTATGTTCTGCAGAGCTACACAGACTTCCATTTACTCAGAAAAACGTACAGATGTGAAGCTAGTGATTCTAATTTTAACATAATGGCTCCAGCTGCGTTTTACTTGACTGTAAATGTATCCTATTTATCGTAGTAACTGCATAACAGCCATTAGAGAATATGTTGAAGACGAAGCTCCAAAGTCTTCAGTCACCTTCGGAAGGTCACCACGCCCAATAAATATTAGGAATATGAATGACGCTACTTAAATTTAAAAATTCTTTCTACTATATCATACAGAAATGTACATGAAAACAGAATTCTTATTTTTTAATGTATTTAGCACTGGGTCTACAGGGTCTCACCACACAGATTGGACTCCTAGTGATCCTCACGTGTTCAGCCTCCCAAGCACAGGGATTACAGGCTGGCGCCCCCACACCCAGTCTCAGTAGCTGCCTCAGCGTGCTCCGGGGCAGCGTCTGCACCACACACTGGGGATCAACCGCAGCCCCTGCATCTGCCTAAGCAAGTGCTTTGGTCCACTGAGCTATCTGGCCGGCCCTTGGAATTCTTATTTTGCTATAAAGAAAACAAACATTTTTATTTAAAAGAAAAATGAGAAAGTCAGAAAGGAAGAAATAAACATTCAATGAATCTTCTAACAGGTAACTTCTCACTATTATGAGGTGAAATGACAATATTTTGTCTTTGAGGACTTCTGTAGTTTAAAATGCTTTTTTAGAAATGATCAGAATAACTTCATGACTTAAGTATACTATTAATATTCATAAAAGTAAAATAGATAATGTATTTTAAGCAAATCATACCTACATGTATAGGAAAAGCATACTATTAACAGTGCTTTATCCTAAATATTTCCATTAAAAGTGGTCTTGTAATATGTAGTCAGGTCCTCCGTAATGTTAGAATTGGTAAGGAAAATAGAATTCACTTCAATTTTTACAGGAATACTTTATCATTTTTGTCATACACAACTTTGACACTTTGATGAAATGCATGCACATTTTTGAAATAATGTATTCTAAAGGCATACACTCTAATATACTGCAATTGTATCTGAATAAAATTATTAAATAAATTTTTAAAAAACAAATATAATGATATATCAATTTTTTGTTAATTGAGTTTATTGGTACATTTCAGATATCCATAATGATCACATCCAGCATACGGATTTCATACCTGCACACAACAGATAATCCTCTTTTTCCCTATTTCTCTCTCTTCCTTTCAGCCCCTCCCCCCTTTTTTTTGATACCAGGGATAGAATTCAGGACCTTTTGCTTCCTTGGCAAGCACTTATTCCTTTGAGCTGTCTGCCCAGCCTTTCCCTTCCTTATTGATAAAAACCTTGTTTCCAGGTTTTCCTTCTTTTCTCATTTCTTTTCCTTTTCCCTTCCTTTCCCCCAATTCCTCTTCTTTTCCCTCCCCTCGTTCCCTTACCCAGTTGTGCATTTTCTTCCTATTTCACAGCAGCTAATATAAATGCTGGTTATTATTTACACGTTTGATTTCTCACACCAGAGAAGCAATGTAGTATTCACAGATGTGTTTGGTTTATTTCATTTAAGAGTACAGTTTCAAGGTGCATCCATGTAGCCAGGGATATCTCAAATTGATCCTTCTTTATGACTCAGTTATATATTGCATTGTATTGTATTATATATAGTCATATATATAGTCATATATATAATCATTATCATCATCTTTATCCACCCTCAGTTGATGCACATTTGGGTTGTTTTCAAGAGGTAGCTACTGTAAACTGTGCTGCTGTCAACATGGGTGTGCACATATCCCTGTGATATGATGCTGCTAATTCTTTCTAGAAGACAGCAAGAAGGGGAACAGCTGGGTCAAATGGAACATCTATTTTTAGTTTTTTGAGTAATCTTCATACTGATTTCCATAGTGGTTGAACAGTCTACCCTCCCACCAACAGTGAAGAAGGATTCCTTTCTCCATACAGCCCTGTCAACATTTGTTATTGCTTGATTTCTTGGTGGTTGTAATTCTTTCTGGGGTGAGATGGAATCTAACTGTGGTTTTGATTTGCGTCTTAGAATGACAAATGATGTTGGACATTTTTTCACATACTTATCTCCCAATCCACTCCATCCAAGCATGCTTATTCATTTCAGATGACCATTCTTGGTTTGGGTCTTTAAATTCAGGGGGTGTAAGTTTTTTGAGTTCTTTATATAACCTAGATATGAATCACTTATTGGAGGAAGAGCTGGCAAAAATTTTTCCCCACCCTGTGGGCTGTCTCTTCACTCTGTGGATTGTTTGCTGTGCAAAAGTTTTTTTAGCAAGATGAGATATCACCTGGTGATTTTTTTTATATTTCCTTTTCTATCAAGGTTTTCTTCATAAGGTGGTTATCTACACCTCTGTCCTCAAAATTATGATAAATATTATTTCAAGATATCTACAATAACTATAGTATGATACAAGCACATATGTAGTTAATATTAGTGACAAGTAATGGAAATATCAATGGAACTATAATAGATACTACTACCAATATCGGTGCACATTTTAGACTATATACTTCATTGAAAAAATTGTTACATTTTCTTTTGAGTACAATGCAAATAAAGATGTAGGTTTTATCTAAACAAATTTCTAAATATCATCAAGTTTAGCCATAAGACGTTTAAGACCCAAAGACCTAAGCAAATTCTGTAAATGTAGGGTAGCCTAAAACATGTAAATAAACTTCTCTTTTCCAAATGATCACTGTAACCATGAGTGACAGGTAGCTGTCATGGCATGGGATTTGTAGCTGATTTCACACCAATTATTAAACACATAGTATCATTTACAAAGACCTTCTTAATAGTTAATAATTTTCTCTTATGATATAGGTGTATTCCACTCTAAATCCCACTAGATTTTACACAATAAAGCAAACATGACCTTATTTCCGTCTCATTTTTTAGTCTGGTTGCTTTTATTTTACTATATTTTCTATCAAGTTGTTATTTCTGACTGCAGCGTTGAGACTTCAAGGGCATGGATTAGTTCAAATTTCTGTGTCTGTTTTGCATTGCTCAAGGCCTTGAGATATAAATACTCAGTAAATAGCTGCTATGTGGCTTGATGATTTGCTCGTCTTTATTTTATTATGTGTCCTTAGGGGTAGGTTACAACCTTAAGTTCATTTGATCTTTATTTCTGAATGTTTTATAAGTACAGTCATCATGCTTTGAGGAAAATCAGAAATTTGTCTCTAAGATGGCTACAGGCAAGTAAACAAGTCAAATAATCAATGAAAGATGTTGGGAGGAGTAAAAATTTCTAAATATAATTTCGAAGCTGTATTATATGAAAAATAAATTTTCTACATTATGCATAGCGTGAAACTTTCAGAAAAGCGCATGTGTCTCTTTAATTCTTCAGTACTGAACTACGAGACTATGAGGAATGTTAAAAGGGAGGGACTACTTTCAGGCACACAAGGTGGGCCATAATATCTACTAGGTTTCCACTAACCTTTAGGAATAATCGTCAGTGACCACACTGGAGCGCTCTTTTCTAAGGGAGTCATGGAGAAATGTTCCTACTTCATGAACTCAACCTGTTTATATGCTTAAAATTATTGGAGCAATATTTTATGTTTTCATACTACGAAACAGAGAGGAAAAAATAGATTAGAAAAATAACAGAATTCCAGAGGTATGTGGAACAAGTTCCTGAGCTTGAAAAGAAAGCAATTAGTGAAGAAAAACTATGTGAATAAAAAAGATGGTAAAACACTTCTTAGTTTGGCAAATGACATAAATAGATTCAAGAAAGTCACCAAATCATGAAGAAGATAAAGCAATCAAACAATTTCTACAGCCAAACTTCTGGATATCTAATTTAAAAAAAAAATAAAAGTTGTAAGAAAACAATGAAGTAACGCATACATAGAAAGAAGCAAGAGTTTGGTTTGACAGGAAACTAAGGCGTGCGGCAAGTAAGGGAACAACATTTTTTAAATGTAGCCGAAATTCTTCAGTGTAAATTTTGTCCTCCAGAAGAAGAGAGAAATAAAGATATCCTCAGATGTTTTCTCCTTTTACATTCTACCAATGTATTATGTAGTTAGGTAGGTAGGGTAAGTAGTTGAGATAGATGATAGATAGATAGATAGATAGATAGATAGATAGATAGATAGATAGATAGATAGATAGATAGATGATAGATAGATGATAGATAGATGATAGATAGATAGAACAGTGTCCAGCGTTGTCTGGTGCGTATTTAGCACAAGCGTATTGTAGATGATGACTAAACCACCTAAGCCGTAGAGGAAAGTAAAACCTGTATGGTAACAAGAATCTACCTTTGACCCAACGGCATAATGTTATTCTGAATAACAACTGAAAAACAGATGACTGTATATATTTTCATACAAAATACAACTTTTGAAATACAAAATATGTTATTTTTATAAAATACTATCAAAACATAAATGCATAAATTAAAATTAAATATGAGAAATATAATAATCTGGAAAAATGCCCCCAAAATGCAAATATAGGAATAATAATCATGGTAACAAAAAAGCTGAGGGATGAATAAAATACGACAATAAAATGCTGTATGTGAATTGAGCATTTCATTAATTACATTAAATTTCAATGGTTGAACACACTGATGAAAAGCAAGGCACTGTCAGATTGGATATTTATAAAAAGGATTTAAATCTATGCTCCCTATAAAAGGCCCACATGTGATATAACAAAAGTGGAATAAAATTGAAAAAAAAGTGGGGATTAATGAGCAAAAGTAAATAGAATAATGTAGCAGAGCCTCTATTGATAACAAACTACATGTCACATACAGAATAAAGAAAATTATCAGGATAAAAAAGCAGACTATTTAATTACAAAAGGATCAATAAAAATACCGATACTATCTCTATTTCTACCTGAAGTGAGATACTCAAAATATATGAAAAAAGCACGGAGGAATACAAAAGTTCACAAATATAACTACTGATTTTAATATTCTCTCTTACTAATAGATAGAAAACAATATATGGAAAATCACTAAGGGTATAGAAAATTTGAGAAAAATCTTCAACTAATTGGAGCTAATCAACACTTTAAAACACTGCTCATCCAAAGAAAAATACACATGCTTTTTATGTTCACTTAAAATATTTACAAAGTAGTTAATATTTTATGACCTAAATACAACTTTAGCATATTCAAAGTAACGGAAGTCAAATACACTCTTTGAAGTAATTGAACTTCATTGGAAATCAACATGAAAAAGTCCTGAAAAAAAAAAAACAAACCTCCAAATATTTCAATGCCATGCTATACTTTTCTAAGTAAACCATAGGTCAAAGATGGAGTCTTGGGGAAATTAGAAATATTGCATAGAGTAAAAATGGAGAGAGACCAAAATTGTGGCATACTATATAACGATGTTTAGTAAATGAATAAGTTTATTAGTTTTTTGAAATTGACTGCACTGACAGCTTACATTTGAAGTAAGATTTTCAATAATCTAGGGAAGGAGTTTTTTTTATAAAATACTTCTCTGTTGTAAATAGAATATCATGTCTGCATCTTGTACAAAAAATAACCAGTAGGAAGGCAGTATACAGTGTGTTAATTATTAGAATTGTCCCACCAATTTGATTTGAAACTGTCTCATTGCTATTTATTTCTTAATAAAATTATGGAAAAAAATCTGAAGGGCCTGTGAGGTAGCTCAGTGGACTAAGCACCTGCTTAGGCAAGCGGAAGGACCAGGGTTAGATCTTGGCACCACGGGCCACACTGGCCCTACCCCCAGGTGCTCTGAGCCAATGAGAGAGTCCAGGAATGGTGGCACCTGCCTGCAGTCTGGAGGTGGGAGGCGGGGGGCTGAAAACAAGAGGATCGCTGTGAGTCTGAGCTGTGTAATGAGACCCTGTAAAAAATGCATTAAAAAATATCTGAATTTATGAGTGGACTGAAGGAACTGTGGCTAGTTCTTTCAGTTTAACACTAGGTGTTATCTACCAGGCCCAGGTTTGATTTCCTAGAGCTACACATCTTTATTTGATGCTCCATAAATAGATACCTTTCTGTGACAATGTAGTGATTTCTGCCCAACATAAATTTAAATGATTCTTGTTTAGTAGGAAAAATTAAAAGTTATAGTTTATAACACTGCTTGAAGTCTACTAAAATTACTTAATTTTTGAAGAAATTTTGTGTTGTTTTGTTGTCTTTATATGACTCCAAGAATGTCCAGGAATATGTTCCTACTCCTTCATGATTCATTAGTTACTGGGTCTCTGATTAGCATTTCATTTCTGTCTTAGAGTCAGTCCCACACCTTTTCGTAAGTTGTGCATTAATGTCCTGTGTGTAAATGCTGCTTTCTCACCCTGGTCATGTTGTGTGCTGTTGGCACATGCTCCAGGGGGTTCTCATTATACTAAATTTTGTTGGTTTGATTAACAATAAATTAGCAAATAATTGTCAAAAAATAAAATAACATAAAAAATAAAATATTTCTCTGGATTTGTGAAATAGAAAACAAAAAAAGAACACTTATTGTTTTAAGAAAGTTTTGCATTATACTTAAGAATTTAAATACAAATTAGATCCTATTTAAGAAAGAAACAACTGCCATAAAGAAGTTATTAATACAAAGCTCTGTTTGAGCCCGGAATATAGCTCAGTGGCACAAATACCTGGCTGGCAAGTGCAAAGTCCTGAGTTAAATTCCTAATGCAAAAACAAACAAACAAGGCCTGCCAAATAGCTCAGCAGATTAAAGCTCCTGCTTAGGCAGCCGCAGTGGGCAGGGCTCGATCCCCGTCTGGCCACGCCAGCCCTGGCCCCGGCATGCGCTGAGACTGCGACTGAGACTGGGCGTAGCGGGGCACACCTGTAATCCCAGCTCTTGGGAGGCTGAACACAAGTGGATCACTACGAGTCTGATCTAGTAGTGAGACCCTGTAGACCCTGTAGACCCTGTACTAAAATACAAAAGCAAACAAACATGCAACTTGGCTTGAGAATATTTGCAGTTCTTGAAAGTTGGTCATAATTATATGAAAAAGTCATCTTTAATAGAATTAAATCTCCTTATTCACCTTCTTACACCCTTACAAAATTGTGTGAATACTAATTGTTGATTGCTCTTGTGAATACCAGGATTATGGATTTCAAATCTGCTGCTGCCATTGAATCCACAATTCCACAGCTGGTGTCATGTTATTAAAAGAATGTATCATTTTCTTTTGCTTTATTTCATCTCACTCCAGGCAGACACTGGATTTTTACAGATTGAAGGATAGCAGCAGTCCTGTAGTGAGTACCATTTTTCCAACACAGTGTCCTCGGGTCATGTCTCTGTGTCTCATTTTGGTAATTTTCACAAGATTTCAAGTTTTTTTATTGTTATGTTTTATGGGATTCTGAGTTCAGTGACTTGTACTATTACTATATTGATCGTACTGTGGTTCCATGCACTATGCTGTGTAAGGGGGCAAACTTAATTGTTGCCGCGTGTGTTCTAACGACACCATCTACCTGCTTCACCGCATCTCTGCTTATTCTCGGTCCCCAAGACACAGCAGTGTGGAGACAGAGCCAAGTAGGAGCCCCCCAATTTCCCTTGTATGAGTGTTCAAGGGAAAGGAGTTGTTCACCGTTCACATTAATTCAAAAGCTAGGAATGATTAACTCATGTAGGAGGCATATTCAAAACAGCATAAGCTAAAATTAGGCCTTTGCACTATTTAACCACTTTGAGAATGCTGAGCAAAACTTCCTGAGGAATTGAAATTGCCACCCTAGTGAACATATTAATAACAAAAGAGAACAAAAGAGGCTTGTGGACAATACGAAGAGAGTTTTGGTGGCTCAGACCACTAAAAAAGATCATGCTAGTCAAATATACAGACAAAGAATATGAAGCGAGCCAAATGGACCCTTCATTCAATTACCTAATTCAGAAGAAGGCCCCACTTCAATTTTATGAAGACTAAAGATTAACGAAATTGTAGAAAGAGAAAAATATTGAATTTAGTAGATACTGGTTTATGAGTTTTAAAGAAAGAACACAAGAGAAATCCTTTAGCCCAAAGAATGCAAGACTTCAACAGAAGAAGCAACTGAAGACAGAGAAGAAATAGTTAGAGATCTAGATTTAGAAGAACAAGAGGGAAAGATTGAATTGCTGCCTTTTCATAATAAAGCTTGAATAGCTGAGGGATGTCTCCTTTCAGGTGGGCAAAGAAAATTATTTTTGAAATGGAATCGATTCCGGATAAAGAATATTCTTATGGCTTGGGTCCAGATGTCCCCTCAAAGCGTTGTGTGTTCATAGATGGGGTTTCCAAAGATGGCTGGATTTAGCGTTTGTGATGCTGGGATCAACTGTATGATGCTGGTATCAAGAGTATATGATTACTAATCTAGTTCACTGATTGTTTTGGCATAGCGGTTAGTCAGATGAAAAGCATGTCACCCTGCTCTGCTCTAAGGGTGAGTGCCCTGGGTGAAATACAGGGGAAAGAAACAGGGCTGGCTGCAGCAGTTGCTTGTTGCCTTTGCTTTTGCTACCTCATGCCTGCTGGGGACTGTTTCTCTGCTGCAATGCCCGTTTGCCATGTCACCAGCCCGGGAGCCCGCTGATTATGATTCAAATATCTACAAATTAAGAGTCAAATAAGCCTTTCTTCCTTTAATTTTAGTTGTCAGGTAAAAGTAACTAAGACAGAGATAAACAGTGATAAATAACAAGTAATTCCCAATGTTACATAAACTTAGTTGATAAAATATGGGTAAAATTGTTACCAGACAGTGTCACATGCTACCAACAACCTTTGGAAAGAGTAAACTAAAGTGAGTAAGTTTATCGTTCGATATTTTGCAACACTCCCACAGCTTTCCCAGTCTTTAGCAATGACCTCCCTGTCAGGTCAGCTTCCGTGAACATCAAGGCAACCGTCACTACCAAAAATAGTCTGACTAAAACGATTTTTAGCAAAATTCAGCAATGTAGTATTTTCTAGTTAAGGCCTATACATTTCTAGACATAATGCCACTGGACACTGGGTAGACTAAAGTATAAGGAGCGGCACTTTCACATTGTGGGACTTCTGCACTGTGACACCCACTCTACTGCAATGACCTGACGCTAAGGACGCCACACAGCTCACATGGCCCAGATTGCCATTGCTTCCTGGTTTCACAGTGACACTCCAGTCTTCATATTTCTACTCTAAAAAATTACCACAGTGTATCACCAAGCTAAATAAATTACTTCTGTCATCTGAAAAGAAATCCTCTTTAAAATATTATTTTATATTCACAATATATCTTCATAAATGTTTCCGGAATTCAGCCTGGCCTCTATGATTGTCTTACTCCATATTAAATTTTACAGGGACACCAGTCGTATGGAAGAAAGGCTTCCATTAATAATCTAATTCTGATTTTATCACCCTACAGAGACCTTATTTCCAAATGAGGTTACTTTACGCAGAACTAGAATGTGAAGGTCTAATATCACTTGGGCTTGGGGCCCAATTCAGTCGGATGCTGACTGACTTTCTTTTCCAAGCTATTTTCCTTTCATCTGTAATATACAGATAATACCGTCTGCAGTATTATCAGACAGTCTCATAGGAAGAAAAGACAAAAAAGAAAAAAACCATAGAGAACCAATTAGCACAGTAGCTGTGGTACTACATGTGTTCAAATTATATGTATATTTTTTCTTTCACATTTATATTTGTTCAGGTGTTTTATCTTCCTTTAGTTTACATAATATAAGATGTTTTTCTATTTCAGTTACTACATTATATATGAACTGGTCATCAATTTGCCTGTCTACAACACGACTGTTTTGAGATCAGAAACTGCCGCAATGAAATAACTGACCAATGCATAACTTAGTTTACCAATTATGGATTTATTGATTAAATGAAGAATGATTTGATAGATAAATGGATGAATGAAAAGTAGACTTTATCAAAAATAGACCTAGACTTTATCAAAAGTGGTTGTAATTTACTTCAGATAGGAGTTTTCAAAATATGCTAAGATATATTTCTTATTTGTTTATCACTTGACAGTTTCCTAGTCATACCTTTGTGAGTTTTAGACTTTTTTACGAATATACAAACTTGGTTATTTTAAAATCCAAACGATCTCTATAGCCATGGTTCAGACATTTCCTTCCCAAATGGTTTCCAGAAGAATTCAATGCTCTCTCAAATTATTTCATCTTCACAGACATCAGCATTCTGCCAGCGAGGTGTGAGGACCAATCTCATCAGTGAAGATGCTGGGCATGATCCAAACACATACCAAGCAAAGTTGAATTTTTTATCACTCTCCCCAAGACGGCAGAAATATCAAACAGATTTGTATTTTTGCAGTAAAATTATTTTTTACTCATTTGGTTGGTATTTTAGGGCGAAAATCTAATGCATTCGATATACCTGAGAAAAAGAACTGAGAGCAGTATTCTAATAGAATTTTAAATACCTGCACTCCATTTGTGATCACAGAGGAAATGGACTGATTTACAAGCAAAGATTGCCTTATAATAATGACCTGCAGCTTGAAATCCATACTCCAAGTAGGGACCTGCACCAATTACTCATTGCAATGGGATGGCCTGCATTAATCTTTCATAACTATGAATATAGATCTAAAGTGAAGCCAAAACAAGCCCATTTCTTCTCTGCATATGAAACAATCTCAGCCTTATGTTTCCAGAAAAATATGAGTGACCTTCATTAATTTTATCCTTCTTTGACTGCATAACTAAAGCAAAAGTTCAATTAACAGATTAAGTTTATTCACATTCTTAGAAAAATCATTTTTTATTTATTTATTTTTTGAGACAGGGTCTCACTATGCAGTTTGGGTTGAACTTTGCTCACTTTGGTAGCCCTGAGGCGGGTCTTGAACATGCAGCAATGCTCCTGTCTCAATCTGCCAAGTGCTGGGATTATAGGCGTGTGCACCATGCCTGGTTGCAAAATTATTCCTTCAAATTCTACAGAGATTTGTTTCATCTTGCTCACTGAACTTTGAGGCAGATGCATTCGTGAAGCTGGTCTTTCCCACTACCAACTGCTAAAGCCTACAGAGACTTAAAAAAAGTATATTAGGAAGACAAACAGGTTAGACATGAGGACTGTTCCTTTTTTCCTTGCCGGGACAAACTGCCTGACACCCAAAGTTAGGGAAAGAAAGGTTCATTTAGCTCAGTTTGTGGAGGTTTCAATCCAGAGTAGGCTGGCTGCAAGGCCAGGTGATACATGGCCATGTGATACCAGTGCATGGAGGTAGAGTACAGGCAAAGTGGTTGTGTGTGTGTG
>NW_004524882.1:540383-561161 GCF_000260255.1 Octodon degus
AGAGAGAGACAGAGAGAGAGAGACAGAGAGACAGGGAGAGAGAGACACACACAGAGACACACAGAGAGAGACAGACAAACACAAAAAACTCTTTCTGTCTCTTATTCTGCATCCAGTCTACTAGGATTAGGGCAGTCACAATCCAACAAGTGGACTGACTCAGTAATAACCCACCCTCAGTCCCAGGACTGTGCTATGAATTAATATCTCACTCTAGACTCAACCATCTCTGAAAACACTTTATGGCCACGTGAGGCCTTGGAAGGACATCTAGATGCAAGCCATAGCACCTGATATTAATTAATCACTTAATGCATGTGTCTATTATATATACAGATAATCCTGCTAGAACTGTGTGTGGGGACCTGAGGGTATAAACAACCAAGTCAAGTCAGAGGATTGCATGTGGCTTCTACCTTAGATTTATAAAACCATGAACTCAGAAATACACAGATTGGAGCACAGTGTATTAAGAGCCATAAGCAGTGTGAAATGCTCGCTGTTAAACTACTTGCTTTTTGAAAAGAAATAGCCCTGTTTGCACAATTCTTGGTTTCCATGGCACAAAGGCTTCCAGGGCGGCCAATGTCAGACGTCTATGAGGAAGTCACTGAAGGTGGAGGCAATGATACCTGCCTGCTTGTGGCCTTCCACGGCGTTGTGGCAACGGAGAACCAGTCCTGCTTGGACACAAATGTGAAGAGCACAGGATTATTTTACTATGATTATTCTTTGAATAATCTGATTGAGGGTTTATGTAACCTAGAACTTCCTATATACTGAAAAGAATGTTGATGAACTTAACACTTTGAATATATAAGCCTGCACAATCATCAGCATAATACTAATATTGCTGAAAATATCAACAGAGAGCATTGTGTAGCTCATAATAATAATCACAATAAAACATATCACTGATTACAGGAAGTTTTCTAGATCGCGTTCTGTTTATGTATTAGATATTGTGCTAAGAACAAGGAAATAGAGTTGATTCCATCATGGAGAATAAGAAGCAGGATTATGATTCTGCAGGGATGGTGAAGAGAGGCTCAGAGTCGTTGAACTTTGAACCGGGTAGAAGGCCTTGAACGGAATTTATAGGCACTTGGTGTCTATAATGAGGAGGAGGAAGAATACTGGCAGTAGGTGGTAGAGCAGGTAATTCATAAGCTTCTATGTGGGACTATAGTGCATGTCATTTTCCTGAAAGCTCTGTTTCCTTCTCAGTGAAATCAGAGGTTTAGCTGGTGAGATAACTGGTGAGATAGCTCAGCGGTCTAAAGCACCTGCTTAGGCAAGGTCAGGCTAGTGCAGAGACTGGTTCGATCCCCCACACCACATGCCAGGCCAGCCCCACCCTCAATGACAAAAATGCATGTACTGTTTATTTTGTGACCTCAGTGCTATGGTGTCCTGCACATAGACTATTCACTTCACTATCACTGACAAATCTGTAGGGAGACACAGTCACCTTTTATATTTGAGCAACCTGAGATGACAGGGATACATAACGTCTCACAGGTAGGAAGCAACAAGGCAGTGCTCAGGGTTAAGGTCCCCTGGTCTCAGACACATCTCAGCACATTGCCTAATTGCTATTACGGCAATGCAGCCGAGCTTCCTAGAGGTGCTAGGATTCATCCTTTCATGGATATGCATGCTTGTAAATGAGCTGAAGAAATGCCAGGGAAATCTGCCATCCAGCCTTCACATTACCTTTTTAGCAGTATTCCCCAGCTTACTAATTAGGAAGGAGACCCATATTCTCCTTTGCTTTTGAAAAGTGATCATTCGCTTGATTGAGCTCTACAGAAAATTTACCATAGTGTCTGATATTTTCATCTCTTTTGGGTTGTTTATTTTTAATTACTTCACATTTTTGAAGCCACCTCTTCTGAATGAGTCTCAAACTTGGGGCTAAAAAGCCAAATGCTTCAGTTTTGTTTCCCCACCTTCCACACGATCCAAAGGAATTCCATAATTAAATGATACTTCCCTACAATTCTGGAGTTATGTAAGCAACCCCAACTTTGGGAGTGTTTCCCAAGGTTGTTTCGCATTTCTTTACCTAACTATATTCTCCTTACACTTTCTGGCTCTGGCAGACCTCTAAGAGGTCCCCAAACATTCCCTACATCAGCTCCTCCTTGTCTAGTACATGTTTTCTGTTTTCTTTCTCTTACATAGCTGTAGACTGCCTTAAATACTTGGGTATTTATTGACAAGTATAGAGAAGGGAAGGAAGTGTTCAATCAGACAGCATACTCCTACACCTGGTGCATTAATGTTATAAATTAGTGTGGAAGGGTGTGAGGTCTATAGTCAAAACACTTAGAGTCATATTTAGATTTATCTGTGCAATTTCAATAATAAGACAACACATGGCAAATGACTTTTGCGAGGATTCAATGGGAACAGACTGTGTAGAGTACTTAGGACAGTATCTGGGACACGCATACACAATGCTATTTAATTAGGTGTTCAAATAATGAATGCGAAATAAACACATGCATATATTTATTCAGACTGCATTTTGGATGTTAAGCCAATGCTAGACACATGCATAAGATCTTGAAGTGTTGAACTGAATATTTCAGAGCTGTTTCCCGATTTCTCAACAGCTTATATTCTCTTGAAGAGAGGCAGACACCATCCGCATTCTAGAGAGTTCAATTATATTCTTCCTCCTTGTTTTATGAATTCTAATTTTGTAGCATCTGTTGAAAACAGATCAAACTACTGGTTCTTATTGACAAGTACAGAGAAGGTATTTTTGTGATTACTGGCTTATTTCTTTTAGCTGCTCTTGCCTGTGTCATAAATTTCTAGCATTTATATTTCTGTATTTTGATGAAAGACTCACAACACGGGAAACGTTATTCTCTAAAGGGTCAGGTATATATTATAACTTTATCAATACTCCCTTAATCTTTAACACATTTATGCACAAATTCAAAAGCTATTTTCAAAACATCTCACTAGTTTACTTGGATATACATACCATTATGGACGTAGTTTTTTTCCAATTGAGAAAGTGTGTCAAAAGCTTTATAGTATTTTGTATTACATTTGTTTCCTTTGTATTTTATTTTCTATACAGGACCAAAACAATAATTCTATGAGAAATAAACTTTGGTATCTTTTAAAGATAAACACATGCCAAAAATATTGTGTATATTTTGTGTGAAAGAAGTACAGTCGGGGTATACAATGGATTTAGAATAGGAAGATTTAAAAACATTGAGGGGTTTAAATTCACAATATTAACTATCTGAGTGCATTATTCCGCCTTCCCCTTCAGTGCCCACGATAACTGACACAACTTAAAGGAGAAGATTTATTTGGTTCATGGTTTCAGAGGACTCAGGCCATGGCTTCCTGGCTCGAAGGCAGAAGCATTGTGCTTAAGGATGTAAAGGAGCAAAACTATTTATTTCATGGTTACCAGGAGGCACCGCAAGAGAACAGTGCCAGAGAGGAAGGCCCAGGAGCCACGTGTAGTTCTCAAGGCTGCGCCTCTGTGACTCATCCGGGTCCAGCTAGAAGTGTGTTGTAACAGTACTCTGTGTGGCTCCCAACCCAGCAAACGCTCAGTCTTAACCATCACATATATCCCATGTAGATGTGACACCCAAATATGTCTTCTCCCTAATCATACTTAATTTTGAAATAAGAACAGGGTCATAATTCTTCCTAACATGTACAACTATCTTTTATAGGACCAAAAATTTAATAATACCTTCTGTAAAGTCTCAGGATATAAACAAAATGAAGACAAATTTTCTCCCAGAGCATAACACACACACACACACACACACACACACACACACAAAGCCTCTAGTCTAATGGTCAATGAAGTGCTTGTTCCTCACTGACACCTTTTGAGCCTATCCTTTAGCTATCTGCAAGTTGGTCTTCTGATCTCAGAGCAGGATTACCATCAGGCTCTGCTTACAGTATTCGAAGGCTTCTTTAGACCACATCTACCACCCTTTCCAAACTCCTTCTTCAAACCAGTTCTAAAGACTTCTAAACCAGATGGCCTGGTACAGTCAACAACAACCCTACTCCTCTAGTACCAATTTTCAACAGGGACAATTTGCCTAGACATACAGGAGCCAGGTGCTGATCAGGTATTCATCCTTGTCCTCAACCAAATGCCGATTCCCTCTCCAAAGAGAGGAATGCATCAGTATCAGCAATCAGGAGTGGAGGAACAGTAGCGATGTACGGAGAAACAATCCCAGGTCCGCCTCCACTACCTCCGCTACCATTGCTGTCACTGCCCTGCTGCATGCAGTAAGGAAAGTCACTGATCCCTCTGTGTCTCCATATCTGAGTGGTAATAGTCTCCTGACTAGCCAAGAGTTAAGCATGCCACAACGTCAAGAGATTAAAAGTAGATGACTAAAACTACTTTGCAATGTATAACGCACAACACGCATATGATCTACTGTGAAAATAATGGCCAATGAAGGTGAAAGACAGAGACATCTTAGCTATGTTTTGATTATTTATACTGATGACCAACTGAAATTGGACAAGAAAGGAGTGAAATACTTTTAAAGAGAAAGAGAGAAAGTCTAGGCAAAGAAGAGGAATGCTGTTCGTAAATGAAAGAAGGAGCCAGGAAGTGAGATGAGCTCTTCAGGCCCCTCTCCTACCCCATCGTAAGTGCAGAGTTCCCATGATCCAATCAACCTGCCCACGCCCACACAAGACTTCCGGCGTGCGGGATTTTGAAGGGTCGCCATATCTAAACTGTGACATGCAGCTGGGAGCTAAGTCATCTCTTGTGCTGCAGCTGTGTCAGGTTCCATGTGTCAGTGATGGGAGGGCTCACTGATATGCTCCCCTGTGCAGGTCATTAATTAATTCTAATTAATAACATTTTTGTCTGACAAAAATTAGGTGAATCAGTAGACTCCACTGATTAGTAACAATACCATTAAAACATAGCACCACTTTTGAAATTGATAATGAACCTGTACTGGATAACAGGAGATTACCAGTCATAGTTATGAATAACAAGTAGCAAGAAAATGGGCCCCTATTCTACTCCATGACCTGTATCTTGTCTAGCTAAGATTTGCAAATTAAGCGGATTAGTTTCAGAACTTGAAGTATTTGACTAATGGGAAAATAATTTTAGCTTTTTTACCAAATCTGAGAGTTTATTTTCATCTTTTTTCTTTTTAAAATTTATTTATTTATCTATCTATCTATCTATTTGTTTGGTACAGAGTCTCACTATGTAACTCGGACCTGTAGTGATCTTCCAATCTCAGCCTCCCCAGCACTGAGATTACAGGCTATCGCCACTATGCCCAATTTCAGGGGTGGGCATGGCATGCCAGGGATGCCAGGGAAGACCCCATATGCAGCACTGGGGATTAAACTTGGGTCCTAGAGCTTGCCAAGCAGTCATTTAGACTACTGAGTTATCTCCCTAGCCCTGAAAACTTTAAATAGATTTTTTCTATGACTAATGCCCTCATCTGTAAATGAAAATGGTTATGAAAATGCAGTTCCTACACTGAAGTGCCTACACGTTTGTGTGGGATATGGTGTCAGTCCCAGCAACCTTCACCACTAGTGGTCATCGCTGAATTCGACTGAAAGCCTGCTAACAGCTGCATCCCGCCATGCTCGTTGTAGCATCCCACGAAGACCTCAGGGGTCTCCTCCCCCAGTGGCCAGGGCCCTGCTCTGCCGAGACGTGCTGCTCAGTCGTGCACAGCCACAGAAACTAAGAGCGGGAACCGACGAGAAGACCAAGGAAAGGAGGAAAAGGGCTGAGGCAGAGCAAAGCGCCATTTGGATCCGGCAGAAGAGACTTTAGAAGGGCTCCAGCGCTCTATGGAAGAATGGAGGTGAATGGGCAGAAGACGGACAGACAGATGAAAGAAACCACGAGACAGATAGACGGATGGATGGATGGACAGACAGATGGACACACAGATGAGAGATACTAAATTTCAGAGTGACTAAATTTTCAAAGCTTTGTAGCTATATATTTACTCATCTATACACTTTTAAATTATAATTGATTCAAAATTTGGATAGAGCTTTACCATTTACAAGGTAGAAGAGCATTTAATTACAAACAACTAGACATTTGAAGTTAGGCAGATACGATCGAAATACTGATCCTGCTGCTGACCAGCTAGAGAATTTTCAGAAAATTTACTTTCTACGCTTCAGTGTTTTAATTTGAAGAGTAGCTACTAAGAAATGTTACTCAGAATTGCTGTTATATATAGTCATATAATTAGATTGTTGTAAATTTGACAAAAGTAGTGCTTATAAATGGTAACATGAGAAACACATTCTCACTGTACATAATACATACAGCATTTGTAAATCTTTGCACCACAATTAGAAACAGTAGTATGTAAGGGAACCAAAAGCAAAATCATATATTAGAGAAAGTGATCATAAAACAACAGAATGAAAAACAGAATATACAATATACACAAATCTATAAATGTATTACACTATATCAATAGAGCAAAATCTAAAAACATGATCATCTCAATTTATGCAGGAAAGGATTTTGACAAAGTCCAGCACTCATCCATGTTCAAAGTCCTACAGAAAACTGGAAAAGATGGCCTCTACTTCAATCTGGCAAAAGCCATCCATGAAACCCAATGGCTAATGTAATTCTAAATGGGGAAAAACTGAAATGTTTTACTCTCAGATCTGGTACAAGACACAGATGTCCTCTATCACCCTTCCTACTCAGTATAGATCAGGAATCATTAGCTAGAGCCATTAGACAGAGAGAGAAATGAAAGGAATAAGAATAGGTAAAGAGGAAGCTAAATTATCATTATTTGCAAATAACATGATACTTTACTTGGAAGACCCAAAAAAACTCCACTAAGAAGCTACTAGAATTGATACATAAGCTCAGCAGCATAGCAGGATACAAAGTCAATACCCAAAAGCCAATAGCATTCCTCTACACAGACAAAAAACACACTGAGAGGGAAATTAGAGAAACAATAACTTTTACAATACTGTTGCAGAAAATGAAATACCTTGGAATTAATCTAACTAAAGGAGTCAAAGATAATTTCAAGGATAATTACAGTACTCTGAAAAAAGAGATCATAGAGGATTTTAGAAAATGGAAAGATATTTCCTATTCTTCCATAGGAAGAACCAACATTGTGAAGATGGGAATATTCCCAAAATTGCTGTACAGTATTATGCAATACCTATCAAATTACCACCGACATACCTCACAGAGCTAGAGAAATCATCCCTAAAATTTATTTGGAACCAGAAAACACCTAGAATGGCAAAGGCAATCCTGGCCAACAAAGACAAGGCAGGAGGCATTACAATTCCTGACTTGAAATTATACTACAAAGCTACTGTGAAAAAATCAGCATGGTACTGGCAACAAAATAGACCTGAGGATCAATAGAATAGATCAGAAGATTCAGAAACCACTACAAACACATTCTTGATCTTCAACAAAGGAGCCAAACATGCTTACTGGAAGAAAGATAGCCTCTTTAACAAATGGTGCTGGAAATACTGGTTCTCTATATGCCAAAAACTAAATCTTGAGCCAAGTCTATCACCATGCACTAAGCTAATGTCAAAATGGATTAAAGATCTAAACAATAAAGCAGAGACACTAAATCTCCTAGAAGAGAAAGTAGGAGGAACTCTTGAAGACATAGTGATAGGCAAACAGTTCATAATCAAAAATCAAATTGAATGGATAATACTTGAAAGAATTAACAACTGGGACCTCCTCTTATTGAGAAGTTTTTGAACATCAAAAGAAATTGCCAACAAAGTGAAAATACAACCCACAAATTAAAAAAAAAATCTTAACTAATAATCACTCAGACAAAGGTCTGCTCTCTAGAATTTATAAAGAACTAAAAGCCACTAAGGCCCCAAAATTTAAAGACCCAATCCAGAAATCAGCATCCGAGATGAACACACACTTCTCAGAGGACAAAATTAAATAAGTAAATAAATGTATGAAAAAATGCTCCACATCACTAGACATCCATGAAATGCAAATTAAAACAAGGAGATACCATCTCACCCCAGAAAGAATGGCTATCATAAACAAATCACCCAATAACAAATGCTGGAGAGGCTGTGGGGAAAAAGGAACCCTTCTCCACTGCTGGTGGGAATGTAGATTGGTGCAACTATTATGGAAATTAGTGTGGAGTCTCCTTAAAAAACTAGAACTGGAAATCCCATTCAAGCCTGTTATCCCCCTACTGGAAATTTTCCCAGAGGATCTGAAAACATCATATCATAGTGATACATGTGTACCTATATTTATAGCAGCACAATCTGTGATAGCCAAATCTTGGAAATAACCAAAGTGCCCATCACCTGAGGAATGAATGAAAAAGATGCAGTATTTTTATACAATGGAGTATTACTCACCTATAAAGAATAATAAACTTGAAGCATTTATATTTAAGTGGATGCCACTTGAAGATATATTCGTAAGTGTAATAAACCAGACCCATGTGTGTAAATATCATACAGTCTCCCTAGTATAAGAACTCAAAAGAAGAAATACAAATAGAAAGGCATAACACAATTAAAAGGAAAGCTAGAACTTGAGTATTAGACAACAAAGAGGGCAAGAAGAAAAGCTAGGAAACATGACAGGGGCAAAGCCATACATTTATATGCATAAGATGGGTAAGGCAATGATCCTGAGAAATATCAGCAGGTTTTTGAAACTAGTAGTTAATTAGTAGGATTCTCACCCTGACTAACTATCTATGCTGATACCTGTGAACTAAGCAACTGCACTGAAGATAGCAATGTGTAATAGTTGGGTCATGCTTGGAATGCCTGTCATTCTGGTCTTCTAAATACATACTGCTTGTCATGACATACCAGTTATTGCCATAGTGTCTCTCAAGTAAATGTTTGTTAGAAAAATATGGTAATAAATGAAAACTAGAGACAAGAAAAAAAAGTCACAGGACTGTCCTACTACAATGCTGCATATGGTTAGATTTCTAAAATTCTGTGTAAAAATATGTAATCGTTTATTCATATTTTTTTAATTTTTTAAATTTTTCCTTCATATTCTGTAGGGACTTAAAGTTTAACATATCCACACTTGATGGAAAATACCTGTTCCATGTCATGCCTAAGATGTTTGATACTCAGACAGATAGTGGGGTTAAACCCAACTGTATATGTTGTAAGGTAATAATAAGCTTCTCTTCTGGAGGGTTAACAACCTAAATCTGCAGCCCAAAAATTAGAGAAAAAGAAGGGCTGCAAGGTCAGCCAACATTTTGACTCTAGCTTTTCAAGGTCAGTGAAGACTCAGGACATAGGAGAACCTGTATTGTAACATTATGTAACTCAGTGGTGTCTCCAGTTTTTTGATCAAGGAGATTATGGGCCCACAGAGGAAAGTGATTGATGATGCAGAGTGTGCCTAAGGAGAGTCACATGGAGAGAATACATTCTCACAGGCTTTCACAGACAGCAAATTGGTCAAGCAATGGCAGTGACTCATCCACATGGCTGACACTGAAAAAAGATCTACAAAGTGTGGTACAGAGTTTCAGGGTAAATCCTGAGGGGACTTGACTGGCCTTATCAGATACAAAAGTTACATTTATTCTTATATAAGTCTTGCTTTATCTTGGTCTTAACCATCCAGCAGAAAGGTATAAAAACAAGCTATAAGGGGTGAAGCCATATTGTTATGGTGTGCTATTAAGGGATCAGGTCAACAACTTCTGACATTGCCAATCCTGGGGATGACCCAATGCTATTATGGAGTACTGGACTATATTGGAATATTTTGCTGAATTCACACACCTACAATATTTAAATGACAATGGAATACCCAGCTGTGACAAAACTGAACAGAAAAGGGTGATACAAATGAAGGACCATTTTGTATCTTTATATTCAAAATAGTTAGGATAGATATACAGCTACATTCTGTTAATTCAATGAATAAGAAGATTTGTCCTAGTAGTGTTTGTGGGTGGGATGACATGTCTGCTTCTTGTACAGTGAATAACCACTGAGGCAACAATGTGCAATGTACTTACTATTGAATTTGTCCTACTAATCAGTTTTGAAACTGTCTCATTACTACTTGTTTCTCAATAATAAAATTATTACCCAAAAAACCCCAAATGTATTTGGTACACATTCTCACTATGAAAAAAAAGAAAAGTAGAATATATAAGAATACATATTCGATAGATAGATAGATAGATAGATAGATAGATAGATAGATAGATAGATAGATAGATAACCTTGTGGTTATATTTCCTGTTTATACATTCTATATTTCTCCATTTCCAGAAAAAGATTGTATTTTCATCTCTGAGTGGATTACTTATCCAATTTGAGCAATGGGAACCCTGCCTGTCCTGCAGTGCTACCCAGAGTCAGTCCCCTGTCCTGGCTGCAGCCATAGGTGGCTCTGCTCCTGGAAAGCCAGCGGTTATACAACAGGATTTTGAAAATGATAGTCTGAATCATCACCTTCCTTTACATGTAAAAGGGAATACAATTTATTAGACTCTTTTCTAGCAAGGAGAATAAAAACTTATCATATTTAGTCTGGTCAGTAACATTGACTGCATTCTCCTAATTCTCTTTCCTCAGCAATGTATCTTTCACTTACTGCCCTTTATAGGCTGAGAGAGGTACCTCTTCCTGAGGTCTGAAAAATAATTCCCCACAGATAAAGACAGAGATTAAAGTTTTCTGTATTTAAATGAGGTACTATATCTTTTTTATTCATTTTATTGAATAATAAATGGCAAGGAGACAGTTTCAAAACGAGATAGTATATCTTTGAATTCTACTTTCACTTTCTAATTCTATTATGCACGATGTTACTACAAAGTGTAGTTTGCTTTTCTAAGTGTAGTTTGTTTTTCTAAGTGTAGTTTTTTTTTTCTTTGTATTTTTTAGGGAAGGGTCTATGGAGTATTCAGGATCTCACTACTAGATCAGAGTCTTAGTGATCCACCTGTTTACAGCCTCCCAAGTGCTGGGATCACAGGCATGCACCACCACTCCCAGTCTCAATCACCCTCTCAGCATGCCCTGGGGACAGGGCCAGCATGGCAGGCCCAGGTATTGAATATCTGGTCCCTATGCCTGCTTGTAGGTGCTTTAATGAACTGAGATATTTGGCTGGCCCTTCTAGGTATATTACAGTGTGGTTACTAAAACTTTGGTAATTTTTCTTTCTGATAGGTGTGCATTATTATTTGCCTGTGAAAATCTTTTAGCCTAATAAGTTTAACCTAAATGTGGCTGATGAATTTATTTTCAACTTGTAACACCCAGCTAAACTGAATCTGTGTGGTGATGGGTGTGGAAGGCCCAGCTGAGGATCGTGGCTAGCAGCATATAAAGATGGTTAACAACCAAAGTTTGTTAACCAAAATTAGAGAAAAAGGAGGGCTACAAGGAAAGCCAACATTTTGGCCCTAGCCTTCCAAGGTCAATTAAGACTCAGGACATATGAGAACTTGTACTGTAACGTCATGTAACTCGGTAGTGTCCCAAATTTTCTGATCAAGGGGATTATGGGGCCAAAGAGGAAAGTGATCGATGACATAGAGTGTGCCTAAGGAGAGTCACATGGGGAGAAGACACTCTCTCAGGCTTTCACAGAGAGCACATTGGCCAAGCAATGGCCGTGACTCATCCACATGGCTGCACTGACAAAGGTTCTACAATCTGAGGTACAGGATCTCAGGATAAATCCTGAGGGCATTTCACTGACCTTCTCGAACCCAAAAGCTACAACTCTTGGTGCATAGGTCCTGCTTTACCTTGGTCTTAACCATCCAGAAGAAAAGTATAAAAATGAAATATAAGAAATAAAGCCATGCTGTTATGTTGAGCTGTGGGGGACTCAGGTCAACAATTTCTGACATTGCCAGTTAAACAGAAGACCCAATACTATTATGGGCTACTGGACTCCTGTAGAATATTTTGCTGAGTTTACACACCTATAATATTCAAAAAATGGAACTTAACCAAAAAAGGGTATACAGATGAATGTCCATTTTCTATCTGTGTATTCAAAGTGGTTAGGATAGATATATAGTTACATTCTCTTAATGAACAGAATGATTTGTTCTAGTGGTATTTGTAAATAGGATATCAAGTCCTCATCTTGCACAGCAATTAACCACTAAGAAGAATGTATGCAGTGTGTTAATTGTTGAAACTGTCCTACCAATTTGATTTGAAACTGTCTCATTGCTATTTGTTTATCAATAAAATTATGGCAAAAAAAAAAAGAAGAAGAAAACCGGAGAAGATGGTGTGTTATTGCTTCTCCTGGAAAAGCTGATTGCTCTGGCTTTGCTGATATGAATTGGCTGTCCCCATCCTCAGAGGAGCTTGGGTCCTCAGGGTTGCTGAGGACAGCTGTGGCTCTCCTTGGAGAAGCCCTGGTCCTCACCTGAGTGTTGCATCATGGCTCCAGTGCAGGTCTTTCAGCTTCCTGGCACAGGTTCTGGTGCAGACTTTCTAGCCTCCACTCCTGACCTTTAGGTGGTCGCAGAGTAGGTCCTTAATACAGACTTGCATGAGACATTGCCATGGGCTCTAGGCTTCCAGCTGGACTTGTGGAGGACATTGCCTTGGGTTCTGATTCCTCAGCTAGACTCATGAAGCTCATTGCTGTGGGATCCAGTCCCTCCCTCAGCAGGATTCTGTGGGTCTCAGTGCATGGACAGACCTCCTGCACGCTTCTGCATTTGACTTTTTAGGGTGACTATTATAAAACAATCCTGTAAACAATGGGCCCTGTATTAAATTACTGGTTTGTAAACACTGGCTACAACACTAAAGTTTCAAAAAGAAGTGTATTTTAAGCTGCTTGGTCAGATTTCAGGATGCCTAGTAAATGGGTTACTTATACCAGGGTGAGGCTACTTATCTGCGTGTGGCTTTCTCTTCCCTCTACTCCACATAGAAAGCCACTGCTCATTATTTTAGTGGTCTTGTATTTATACTTTGTTTCTCTTCGACTTGGCACCAAGTTAGTTGAAACAATTGGACTTTGAAGCCTTACTTGGAAATGTTCTGTCTAATGCCTGTATGCCAGTTCAGCCTTTCCAAAAAGATTCACCAGCAGTTACAGGCTCTAGACAAAGTACAAGTAAAACAAAACTTTGATTCGCCACCCATCATTATTCACTGAGTGTATCATTGCCTTGGAAGCCTCCTAGGAAGCAGATGATTTAAAAGGCGTGGTGCTATTAATTCTGGGTTCTTTTAGCTGAGCAATAAGCAATGGGGATCTGAAGTCCACCTCACCCCCAGTGGGCTGGCAAATGGAGGGGCCTGTCCTGCCCACCCAACTCCTCCCTAGCATGGCAACCTTGAGAAGTGCAGGGGGTCCCCGGGCCTGGTCACAGTACGCTTCCCTTTCACCCCCACGTGGATGATTTCCTGGACTAACTGGCCAGCTCTATTCTGATTCTGAATGAAATTCAATTAAGTGAATAGCTTGAATAATTTAATAATAGTCATTTTGAAAACAAATTTCCTATTGTCTTTATTTTTTTCTGAAGATAGTGGTTGTACATTATAAAATGTATATATACATATATATGTATGTATATATATATGTCAGAAAATTTACCATTTTAATGATTTGGGGGTAAAACTTAGTGACATTAATATATTAAACAATTGCTTAACCACCATTTCCAAAATTTGTATTTTTTTAACCTCAAACAGAAATTATATCTATTAACCAACAGCTCCTCATTTTCCTGTCCTTCTCTGATCTATGGTACTCTAATCTACTATTCTGCCTATTTTAAATAAACACATGGATATAATTTTATTATATTTTTATGTCCCATGCCTCCTAACGTAATGTTTTGACAGTTCATCTCTACCACAGTGTGTGTCTGCTTCACTTTGTAGGAATATTGTGCCTTGTTTGCCCGTCCGTTTATACGTGGACTCTTAGGCCAGGTCCATCATTGCCTGCTGTAAATAATGCTTTAGAAGCACGGATACACCCATGACTATGCAAGTCCTTGTTTTCAATACTTTTGAGGACATACCCTGGAATGGTATTTATGCCATATGATGTTTCTATTTTCGTGATTTCCATAACATCTGCATCATTTTACGCTGTGGGGGCTGTAAATTCTCTTAGCTTCCTTTTGGACAGAGATTGTGAAGTGTGAATGATTTAGAAGAAAGCTTGAAACTATCCTTCATATGTTTGTCTGGAATTGCCGAATGCTTAGGACATAGAGAAATAGCCCGGCCTAGAACACTTGAGCCAGTGGTGGTTACGAGGCAGCATATGGGAAGTAGTCATAGACACATCTAAGACTAAGACCTATTTCAAGCAAGAACCAGTCGTTAAACATCTTGCCACATCATCAGAAAGTGACGCAAATGGATTGAACATTTAAATACAGTACAGCACATAATTTATTTTGGTTTCAAGTAAGTTCTAAATTTGCATGCAACCTGAAATCTAAGCAATATCATAGAATTGCAGACTGCCATTTTTCTGGAAGCTAAGGAAGAGGAAGGAAACAGAAATTCAGAGCTCCTAACATTTAAAGA
Organism: Octodon degus; assembly: GCF_000260255.1. Taxonomy (NCBI): domain Eukaryota; kingdom Metazoa; phylum Chordata; class Mammalia; order Rodentia; family Octodontidae; genus Octodon; species Octodon degus. The sequence continues at coordinate 554,991 of NW_004524882.1, forward strand.
TTTTATTTTTTATTTGATATCCTTAGTTAATAAAATATTGCATCATATTGCCTTTGGGTAGACACTGTTGTTTAATAGCTAGCAACATTTTCCCCAAGCTTTTCTTGATTTTTCCTTGTTACCCATCTGCCCCCATAAAGACGGAGAGTTTTTGAAAAGATAAAGCTAGCAAAGTGGGCTGGGCTTCCCTTGCATGCAAAGCTCCGTCCCAGGCACAGCAACAGCCAGCTGTGGCCTCAGGAGGTTCTTAAAAGAACATACTGCTTTTGCTGGTTCTCACCCTCCCAGAGTTTAGCATAGTTTATATGGTGTCCGTGACTTTATCTTTCTCTATTTACTCATCTGTCTTGTGTTTTCCTGATGGCTTTCTAATGAAAAACAGGTAAAACTAAACAAATACATCGGAAAGTATGTAGATTCTTGCCATTGAAATGGAAGCTTCTCTCACCATTAGAACACGATTCTACTCGTGTGATGGGGAATGTGGACAACTTCCCGTCCCACCAGCACTCTGGGCACTCCAGTAGCACAGGGCTCACAGGGACATTGCTTTTATTCTGCCCCCATGGGTAATATGCTTGTTTATTAGTTTACATAAACCACAACACAAACTGTTTCTTTACATATAAGTTGAGGGCTGAGTCTTTTTTTTCCCCTGTATTTAGCACAGGGCCTACAGGGTTTCACTACCCACATTGGACTCATAGTGATTCTCCTGTTTCCAGTCTCCCAAGTGCTGGGATTACAGGCGCGCGCCATCATGCCCAATCTCAATTGCCTTGTCAGCTCACCCCAGGGACAGGGCCACCGTGACACGTGGGGATCAAACCCGCCGCTGAGCTCTGCCTAAGCAGGGAGGGATGGGTCTTAATTGGTCATTTTCACAATGTATTAGAAGCTAGAAGTAAAGGCAAGAGTAAATAAATTGATGGAGCTTGGGAATTTGCTAGCTTTATTTTAAAAAGTGTTTTGTTTTGTTTTGTTTTGTTTTGTTGTTGTATTTGCCTCATGCTTTTAAAAGCTTTGAATAATTCTATTTGAGGAGAAATGTTTTTCCCCTACATTAGAGGTCATAGTGAGGAGCCTAGAAAGATGTACTGGTCAATAATATGAAATGTTTTGAGACCCTTGTCTCAACTCATGACCTTATGCAGGGACATAAAAGGACAAGGTCTAAGGAGATGGGGGGTTGATGAGGAGCGATGTGCATTGTGCAGCAGCAGAGGCGTTGGTCAAGTACAGGGGAACATGTGTCCAATCACTTCATCTAAGGACCAAAGGAAAGACCAATAGGCTGGGAGATAGCTTGGAGGTCTAAGAGCCTGCCTGGCAAGCTAGGACCCAAGTTTGATCCCTGGTCCTGCATGCCATACAGGGCCCAGAGCCCACGCACACCGTGCTGGCCACCAAATATGCTTGGTGGCATGCATCTGTAATCCCAGCACCAAGGAGACTGAAACAGGTGGAGCACTACAAGTCTGAGCTGCCTAGTGAGACCCTGTACCAAATGCATAAAAGAAAAAAAATCTTAGTTTGAGTCACATGAGAAAAATTCTGTATTAATCTTTCTAAATAAAGCACTGCCCAGCATGGATATATTCTATCTTTTGAAACAGCCAGTTCATGCCTCCTTTGGGGACTTTCTCAATAAGGCTGTAGCTGATTTTCTTTGCTTCACCCAGTGGCCTATCTGACTTCCCCCTTGTTTATAAACATGACCTAGAGGCTAGTTAGCAATAGTGGAGGTGTATGTCTTTGGGATTATCTATTTCTAGAGTCTGACTCATTCAAATGAAAATAAATAAATACTGTCCAAATGCCCAGCACTCTTCAAAGTAGTGTTCTTCAAATATTGATCAGTGACATAAAGTCGCTTGTTCCAATGGAGCTTATATTCTTGTGAGGAGACAAAGAATAAAATAGAGGACACTGCATGACATGACATGAGTGACCCAGATCTCTCTGTGTGTTCTGCTGAGACCAGCCTGAAGGAAGCAAGGGGTACAACGAAGGAGAACAGTTAGAACAGCTCAGGCGAGGGCGCGTGCAATATGGACAGATGCACTGCCAGGGGAGGCAGCGGGGATGGTACGAACACCCTATTCCCTTATTTTTCTGCTCCACTGAATCCCAAGATAGGATCTATTGGCATCTTGATTTTACCAGTTCACTACAAGCAAGAGGTGAATGGCTGCATACTAAGTTAAAAATCAGTGATATCAGTCTAAGACCCCCCAAATGTCATTTTCTAGTGATATTTATTAGTGTTTCTATCTTTTCTCAAACATAAACAAAATTAATCTATGAAAAGCTGCCTAGAGACCTGAAAATTAAAGATAAAACAAAGATTTAAGAAAGGTATAGACCAGATTGCAAATTCTTTTCAAAATCTTAAACCATGTACCAAATTTTGGTTGAAGTTGCATAGGACAAGTTAAATTGCATTCTTTTAACCAATAGAAATATATGTCTGTAAGCATAGCTATGTTGAAATAAAGTTGTGAAAAGCCAAATAACAATAATAGTAATAGTAATAATAATAATAATAATATCACGCAGTATAGACAATGTACCTAGATGGTGGTTTAATTTAAGCCAATTCTTTCAAATGTTTTATGTTCTTAGATCTATTAGTCTGGTTTTTAATCTGTACATAAAATCATTAACTTTATAAAGTCTTATAAATAAATGAACCTCATGCTGGGAAAATAAAAAGGGGGAGGATGAAAAGGGGTAAAGAAAGGAATCAAATGTGGTCTCTATATGTGCTGATGGACCACATTAATAATTACTGAATTATTATAATATTACTGAATGTAATTATTATGTACTGCAAACATGGGCTAATAAGAGTCAAACAAATTTAATGTTCAAAAAAAGCCAAATGAAAAGCCTCTTGCTGAACTATTCAAAACTGAAATTATTGAGGGCCAGCCAAATAGCTCAGAAGATTAAAGCACCTGCAAGCAGGCGCAGGGGCGGGGGGTTCCATCCCCAGGCCTGCCACGCTGGCCCCGCCCCCAGGGCACGCTGAGGTGGCAGCTGAGACTGGTCGTGGTGACACACCTTAATCTCAGCACTTTGGAGGCTGTGCACAGGTGGAAGACTATGAGTCCAATGTAGTAGTTAGACCCTGGACACCCTGTAGACCCTTCCCTAAAATACCAAAAAAACAAAACAAAACCCTGAAATTCTTCATAATTGAATAATAAATTGATTACCATATTTAATTGGTCTCACTGTTCAGATATAAATGGCAAGCCTTCCTCAATAGAGTATATTCGGGCTTTTTTTAAAAATGAGATTTTCATATTCCTTTGAAATAAATAGTAATTCTAGTATTTAGAGGACTAGGTGTGAGTACTATCATCCTTTTATTTTTTATTGTTTGGTACTGGGAATCAAACTGAGGACCTTGTGTTTGCCAGACAGGCCCTAAGCCACTGAGCTACATCACTGGTCCAATCCAATCTCTATAAAATGAAAAATAATAATCTCTAATTACTTTTCTTTTTTCATTTATATATTTGGCACAGGCTCTCACTACGCAGCTCAGATCTGTAGTGATCCTCCTGTTTTCAGCCTCCCCAACTCTGGGATTACAGTCATGTGCCCCCAGGCCCAGGCTGGGACGTGGGCTCAGTGTGTCCTGGGGGAGGGGCTGGCACAGCATGCGGGACCAGCGACCGAATTCCGGTTCCTGGGCTTGCCAAAGCAGGCACTTAATCTGCTGAGCTGTCTCACTGGTCCTTCTAATTATTTTTCAAGCACAATAATTCTAATTAAAGAGGAGAAATAGGAAAGGGGAGAAAAATAAACAGTGAGAGCCATATGCTGAAGACTTTCTAAAGCAAAAATGTTTGAGTTTAAAAACAAAACGAAAACTTTTATTGTTGAATTTTAAGGTATAGTTTTTGAGTTACAGGATGAATTAAAGTCACAAACCAGTGATTTTGGAAGAGAAAACTTTCTGGATCATATTAAAATGAGACTGAAAATATAGTTAATTGAAAGGTAATGTGGAGGAAGATGATTTTTCTTTACTTCATGGTCCTTTACTTTCCTCAAGGAGCGTCCTTTCCACCGCAGCCACAGTCTCTCCGGTATCTAACCATGGGGCGCTGCTCATGTGCAGGGCACTGATTAACTGAAAACTGCATTCATCTAACGTTTATACACCGGCGCACTGGTCTCCTAATCCTAGATCTTAAACAAGTGTCTGATGGCCCCGATCCCTCCTGGGTCTCAGGAACAGACAGCAGCGCAGCCAGGCTGAGAGCAGGATTCCTCAGAGGCGCCTCAGAGCACCACTATTAAAACTATCTAACCTCAGATTTGACAGCCAGAAGAGGAGACAGGCTTGAAAATGCCGGGTTTTGTTCCGCAGACTTCAGGTCCTTAAACACACAATGGTTTATGGTCTTACAGTCCTCTAAGACATTAAAGGCCACGTAATGTTTTATGTTCTGAGGAAAGTGAAGTGTTTACTTAAGTAAACATGATAGAAACTGCAACAGAATAGTCAATTTGGAAATGTCACGGGTATAATAAATTTCTGGTTAAGGAGATAAAATTGGAACATTACCTACATAATAGCTGTGTCATTTATTCTCATTAAAAATTCGTTTATGGAAACTGGTAAAATTCTCACAAATGCTATTACTTCAGCTAGTTTAAAAAACTGGAGTTAGGAGGATCAGACTGTTGAAGTTATTAAGCCGTGTGTAAGTAGGTATATCATTTGAAAGACAGAGAACAGAGTTAATCAGTCTGAAGCTATTCAGGGAGGATTTTATTAACTTGATAATATGATGATTAGAGCGAAAATATTAATGATAAAAATCGTTGCTGTCTGCTGGGTTATCATATGTTCCGAGGTGGATTTAGTACGTCCAGCCTCAGAGCAGCTGTGATTGCTGTTGCTTTAGAGTTGAAGACGCAGATCAGAGACGCTGAGTGCTTCACTGTTTCAGTTTGCATGTGTGCGCGTGTGTGCGCGTCTTAGAAGACGTTTCTCCAACTCAGCAAAATCCCACCCCATCACCAGCTTTCACCTTGTGCTATCCACGAGCCACATAATTGATGAGAAAATGGGCCTGCGGCCTGCTTACAGCATAAGCCTCTGCACCCTCACGACTTCTCGACTCAACTGTCAGGCCCAAAGAGCAGCTGGGCCACTCAACTCTCCTGTATTGTGCGCTTTTTGTTGGTTGGTATTCTAGGAAAGGCTCTACAGGGTGTTCAGGGTCTCACTCCTAGATCGGACTCGTAGTGATCCGCCTGTTAACAGCCTCCCAAGAGCTGGGATTACAGGCCCGCACCACCATGCCTAGTCTCAATCGCGCCGTGGGGGCGGGGCAGGCACGGCAAGCCTGGGGATCGAACTCCGGGCCCCTCAGCCTGCCTGCAGGCGCTTTAATCCGCTGAGCTATTGGGCCAGCCCGACGCGGTCTGAAATATGCCTCAAAACTCTCCCAGCACGGAAGAGCGCCGCAGAACGTAGCCCCTCCTTCTATACCCGGCTCCGACCTTTTCCGCTTCGCTGCAAACCGAGCTGCATCTGGGGAAGCTGGCGCTCGCCCGCTCGCCCGCTCGCCCGCCCGCCGCCCCAGGAGGACCGCAGGACCGCCGCGCAAGCGGCCGGAGCGCAGAGCGCGCAAGCACGCCGGGCAGGCGCCTGGCTGTGCTCCGCACGCAGCTCCCGCTCCTCTCCGCGTTCGTCCCTGCGCTCCGCGGCCGGCGCTCTGCGAACGCTCTTACAGACGGCCGCTTGGAGCTCAGCGCACTCGGCGAGTCTTCCACGTGAAATCCATGCAGCGCCAAATCCCAGGCTACCCTCCCTCGATGCTATTTTCATGTCAGACCTTCTTGCACTCATGTTTCTACAGTTTGAAATTTGGAAAAGTACGTTAACACATGCAGGTCAAAAGATGGCTTTTTTATGAGGGCCAGCCGCACAGCTCGGCGGATTAAAGCGCCTGTGCAGGCGGACGCAGGCGCCGGGGTTCCATCTCGGGGGTGCTCTGCCGGCGCCATCCCCGGGGCACACTGCGATGGCGATTGGGGGGCTAAACACAGGTGGAGCCCCACAAGTCCGATCTGTGCGGTGAGACCCTCTAGATCCTGTATTAAAGTACAAGTACAAGGGAGGGAGGGAGGGAGAGGGAGGGA
>NW_004524882.1:561972-589962 GCF_000260255.1 Octodon degus
CATCATTCGGGCCTTGCATCCCTGCCTACTGATGGTGCCAACGTGGTAACACTACACCCTCCAACTACACCGGCCTCCATCACTTAGCAGAGGCCTTTGCGGTACCGAAGGATTGTTACCTGCTTAGCAACCTCCGTGGTCAGCGCGTTGTGGACTGAGGAGATTACAAGTCCAGCTAAGCAGCTCAGCGGGGCCGCAGTCCCCACTCTGTGCACATCCTGGGCGCCTGCAGGGAGGGCACAGAGACGCTGTGGGGAGGCAGCCTGCCTGCGGGGCGAGGAGGAGCGGAGGCCGCGGCTTGGGCTGCCTCACGCTGCTGGCCGCGCTCCCTGCTTAGGGCAGCTGGTTAGACTGAGACCGCCACAAACGGAGAGCTGAACAGACCTTTCCTTCCTTAATGGTGAGTTTTGGGAACTCTCCAGCAATGAGAGAAGAGTAACTAAGACAGCAACTTAATTTGGGGTTTAGATGGAGTGAAAGATTTTTACCCATGTCCTTGGAAAGTTTGTATTTAAAAAAAAATCATTTATTTCATAGAGCCCTAATTATCTGCATAATGTTTATTACCGTTTTGCAGATTCTGCTGTAGAGTCCACTTACTCCCGGCTTCGGGGTCACAGACCATCCGTTCCCAACACCCTCTCATAAGAGCTTCCCAGAGGGAAGGCCCGGAGGGGCCTCCATGCTCTGTTCCTACTGCGGCTTACCTGTTACGGCCTTTCACAAAAGGTATGTTCTGTGAAAGAACTGTAGCCTCACGTTTTGGACTAGTAGGTACTTGCTAAAATCTAACAATTAAATTTTAGCTATTTGCTATTTAATCGACAATTAAATCTTCATATATCTTTAAACCATTCACACGAAAATGCTGTTACTAATTGCTGTTCTGCGACGTGTAGATTTTCTTTTTGGGATAGCAAGAACTGTACTGCATGCCACATCAGCCTGCTGCGGGCTCTGGGCACCGCCAACGCAGGAGGTCCCCTTTGTCCCTCGGCTGGGCTCAGGGAACTCAGACGATCCTGCAGGGCAAAAGCCACCCGGGCGCCGCCCAGGCGCGCCCCCTCTTCTTGGCCCTCTGTTCTGCGTGAGCTTTCTGTACAAGGCCAAGCACCAGGATGAAACTAAAGCTCTGGGACGCTGGCGGAAAGAACGCATTCTAGAAGGAAGGCCTCGGCCTTAAATCAGTCTGGCTGTCTCAGAGAAGGAATCATTGTTCAGATATTGCCAGTGTGAATGAGAACTCCCTCCCTCAGAAAAAACAAAGCAAACATAATTTCAAAGCTGCATGTATTTGTCGTTATTTAAAAGTAAGAGTACATTTTAAAAGGACTAAGTATTTTAAATAAACTTTTTTTCTACGACAAAAGACATAGTTATTTTATCATAAGTTTTGCATTTATAGGATTACTAGATTTAATTCAAATGGGGCCAACTTGGTATTCTAGCAACGAGACTCCCAGGGCCTGGTGGTAGTCTCCCTCTGAAGAACAACACCCTTTCCAATAAACTACATTGGTTCCGTTTGGTTTTGTTTGAGACAGGAACTCACTATGCAGTTCATCCTGGGCTTGAACTCGTAGCGATTACCCATGGCAGTGACCACAGTGCTGGGGTTACAGGCGTGCACCACCCTGCACAGGAAACTACAACGTTAGCCTCTCTATATTTCTCTAGCTGAGGTCTTGTCTTCTACTAAACACACCACCAAATTAACTTACCAATGCAGGCAGGAATGACTGTCCTCCATTTCTTCTTTGGTATGTGTGTGTGTAGTATTCACATGTGTTCAATTCATTTTCCTAGTAACAATTTTTTTTTTTTTTTTTTTTTTGGAACCAGGTATTGAACTCAGGCCCTTGTGCTTGCCAGGGAAGCGCTTATTCCACTGAGCCATCTCCCTAGCCCCTTTCAACTTATTTTATTAAGAGAAAATTTGAGGTTCTAAAAAAATTCCCCGAAGACATTACTTTTATTGTTTAATGAATCCTTTAATAAATATACATTATGTCATCTAATGGTCGCTGTTAAAAATGATGAGGGAAATGAATTTAAAAATATGGTTTTAAGTTGGAAATCATTGAATTTCAGAACCCACGTCTGGAAACCTGCTTCTCCTCTCTTTCTTCATGACTCAGTTTGTAATATGGAAATGGTGATAGATTTGATGGATGTTATCATCAGGAACTTATTTATGAACGCTCTCTAGGAGTAATGTGCTTCATTTATCACAGTTGGGTAAAATCTTTCCAGGAAAAAAGTCCATGGAATTCTCAAATTGATGAGAAATGGTAGTACAAGGAAAAATGTGCAAGACAAACTTTAGGAATTATCAGTAAGGGTGCGTTTCAGTTGTAGCAAGGAGCGCACCAGTCCTACAACGGCACGAAGAGCTAGGGACCTAATTTCCACGTTTTCTTCACCCGCACGGTGAGCATATGGCAGCGCGCGCCAGGCTGCTGCACTTTCGGCAGTCAGGTTAGCGCCAAGGATGGTAGAGGATTGCGCTTCCATCATGCCCTGAGATTGATCTTTATCAGCTACTTGTTTATTGAAACATACATCTATCTATTATATGTTTTATGTGAATATGTACTGCTTATTTCTCAAGATTATTGTATTATCATTAATACAATTCAAAAACATTTGAAAGCATACTTTATCTTTGACTACTGTATATGTTCTGAAACAAGATTGAAAAAGTGACAATACATATTCTACTAAAATATAAGGGGACCCTAGTTCAGATGGTTTCCAAGCTGTGTTCAACTCAGTGTAGATAAAATTCAGATATTTAATTAAATATTTCAAGTGCAGGCTTATACTTTTATATTTTAATTTTGAAGTTTAGGTGTTAAATCCCACAACATGGTTTTTAAATGTTAATGATTTTCTAGGGTGTAAATCTGAAGATACATAGACTGCATAGATAGATTACTGAGAGATGTGGATCAAAAATTGTTTCATTGACTGCTTTCTAAAGGAGAATACCTGTCAGATATGCATGCACACATTTATTTCTTATAGACTTTAGTTACTGAATATAAGAATGAACATTAGAAAAATAAGTGCAGCTGTTTTCCTGCCCAAAGAAGCGTTCAGCAGCAAAATATTTCACTGTAGTCTTATCACACGCCGTTAGGTTAACAGCAGCACCCTGGTGGCACGGCGGGTCTCAGAAGCTGCTCTGACCCTTCCTGACCTCACGGCTCTGCCTCACTGGCCAGCCCCTTTCCACAGGAGCGCACACCCCTGGAGTATAAAGAAGGCTCTTGTTCTCATTTTTAAAGGGAAAATACTTAACTAGTTATTGATTTTAATAAATCCAACAATGGAAAACTATCTTATAAAGCAAATCTAAAGATAAGTAACCATGCACAATTTCTATTTCTTTAACTATCATTTACTATTTCATTTATCTTTAGCTAACATAAACATGAATTAAATATAGTTCATTTAATCATTTAATTTCTAGATTCAAATTATCCTTTACATGGAAAACAAAGAAAGTAAGTTGAGGTTATTCAAGTTTATTTTAATAAGCTTGTCTTTAGACTTAAAACTAGCAAAGAGACTGTCAAAGAACTGGGACTTATCAATATTTCTTTTCCTGATGAGAGTATATCAAATCATTATTCAGAGGGTTTTTTAAAATCTGTTTGATCATATTTTCATTGAGATTTCACAGATTCTTCATCTTTAAAAATAGGTTTCAATAGGTGGCAATAAATTAAATGCATGTCTTGTTAGCTGAGATACCTTCTAATTAGATACAAACGACATTTTATAGTTTCATAAAGTACTGAAAAAGAATAAAAATTGAGAACAGATCTATGTGCACTTAATGAGCATATATATGCGTACACATGTGCGACACGCTTTATTTTTACTATATTATATTTAATTAGCCATGGCCTTTACTAGTTTTATAGCATTTCTCATTTTCCTTAAAATAAAGATATTAGATGGAATAGTATTTCAAAGAAACAAATCAAATTGCACACAGTTATCTAGAGACACAGAGAAAAAAAGTTGTCTTCCCCCAAACTTCTTTCTAATTTGTGTTTTCAAGCACAATAAAAATAAAGCATTCAGAAGAAAACGTGCCTGTGCTTTTTCAGACAAAGACAAATGATTGATTGCATAATAACATACTTTATTCAAAAAAATCAAAAGCAATTTTCATCACATGGTCCTCAAATACTATTTCAATGCACATATCTAACTCACTGAAAAAATAGAAAAAACTAAACACATATAAGAACCATTTTCATTACAGAAGAAAGTGATAGCAATATTTTAAGAAGTAGAGATTGTGATTTATGACTTCATAATTTCTAGACTATAAATTTGGCTCATGTCTATAAAAATGGAGGACACTTCATAACAAAATTGGAAGAATGCTGTTACACATTTTACGGATCCACAGCTATTCTCAAGGAAAAATTAAGTTAAAAAATTTAAAATTCTCCTAAAAAGAATTTAATGTTAATTTTAAGTATTCATTAACAACTTCACAATATTATAGGTTATGAAAATATGTATTAAAAGTAAAAAAATAAACTTTAAAATATGAAAGTTAAAATTCAATATATAGTCTTTAAAAAGCACTTTACTTGGGCTGGTGAGATGGCTCAGTGGTCTAAAGCACCTGCTTAGAACAAGCTTAGCAAAGTACAGGGACCACGGTTCAATCCAGCACCACATGCCAGCCAACCCCGCCCCCTGGTGGGCTGAGCTGCCCCCCCACACACACACACATAAATAAATAATTTAAAAAAAAAAAAGCACTTTACTTGCCACTCTAATATTGAGTTCTTTTTATAGCACAGTTATAAATAACATATATAGCGGCATAAAAATAATATAATAAAAATTGGATAAATCACTTTATTAAAACTTAACTATTTGCAACTATGGTTGCAAAAAATGAAACCAAAACAAAAATAGAGAAAATATAGAAAGATACAATGAGGGGAGGAATCAATCCTAATTAGGACAATTAAAGAAGCACCATGACAAACACTAGCATTTTTTTTCTCTGTATTTTAGGGAAGGGTCTACAGGGTGTTCAGGGTCTCCCTACTAGGTCGGACTCATGGTGGTTCTCTGCTTACAGCCTCCCAAGTGCTGGGATTACAGGCGCGCGCCACCACGGCCAGTCTCAACGGCCATCTCAGTGCTCCTGGGCCGGCACGGCAGGCCCAGGGATTGAACCCCCAGCCTCTCCTCCTGCTGGCAGGTACTTTAATCCACTGAGCTATCTGGCCGGCCCTCTAAACACAAGCATTTGATCTGAATCCTACTGATATAAAAATAGAATGCAAAAAGGCAAGAAAAGAGATACAAAGGAAGGCTGGGAAGTCCAGGTGGAAAAGACAGCCTGAAAGCTTCCTGTGACTTGTTAGCTCCAGACTGCGGCCCACGAGAGACAAGTACAGCGCTCGTCGTTACTTTCTGCCTGCACGGGATCTGTTAGGCAATCATTTTCGTGTTGATGATGTCATATTCCATTGGAAGAATAAGTGCCCTTGTATGTTACTTATTCTTTTATTTGTTATTTGTATTTATGTGCACAATGAGCTAAAATATTTTGGGAGGGTTTTTATGCTTTTAGCTTGAACTGAAATGATAATACCATTTACATTTTTTTCCTGCCTACAAGCACTAAGTATTTTTATATACGAGAGCATACTACACGGTACACCTAGTAAGATTTTTCCAATACCTGAGTTTTCTCTTAGAAAAGCATAGTTACTTAGAGGCTGTACATGTAAGTCCTCCTTGATCACTTTGCAGCCTCATCAAAGCCACGTAACACCAGGGCCAGCGAATGTCTGGGAAGGGAAACCTCGCAACGCTGGTGGGCACGTCAGCTGGTGTGAGATTACTGGATGGCAATTCATCGATTCATTTTTTAAGATTCCACATTTTTTCCACATCTTTGATGTAACAACAAAATCCTGCTGTTTCAAAGGAATACATAAATGTTTTGATTCAATAATGATGCTTTTTATTTTTTTAAGACAGGGTCTCACTATGTAGCCCAGGCTGATCTGACACTCAGTGATCCTTCCGCCTCAGTTTCCCGAGTGCTGGGATTATTGGTGGGTGCTACCACACCTGGCTCAGTAATTATGTTTCTAACAATGTATTAAAATGTAATGATTTAGGATGCATGGAACATTCTACTATTGAAATAATAACCTTATGTTTGTATGTGAATTACAGACTACTAAACATTAGCGTATATCCCTAGCAAGAAGAGATTTTTCTAAACAAGTTATAGCTTAATCACAATAACATTTTATTTATTTTATTTACTATTATTATTTTTTTTTTGCAGAACTGGGGATTGAACTCAGGCCCTTGCATTTGCTAGGGAAGCACTTATTCTACTCAGCCATCTCCTCTGCCCCCACAATAACATTTGATGCAGCTATGAAAATGACAATGTATCTATATATTTAATTAGTAATTATAATTTAATTAGTGGAAATTTTCACAATACACGTACATATTTAGCATAAATTTGCTTATGATTAGCACATAATTCAGCTTAGATATTATTTTATGTTAGTAATAGAATGTGATAAATATAAATAATATAATATGTATATTAAACTAGCACAAGTAGACAAATAACTACATAACAAGATCTTAAAAACTGTCATATTTAGGACATGATGTATTAATTTTAAAATCATTCTTTGTTTTATAAATAAACTTTCTACATGTTTTCTGTTAATGATTTTCATGTCACATTGGCTCATTTGAAATTGAAATCCATCTAGATGGAGCTGTGTGGTGTCTGCGCCCTATTGATTCACTAGACAAAAAATCTTGAAGACCAGACACAGCCAAAATGCCAGGTAGGCTTTCACTAAAAACCACCTAAACTGTCACCATTTACTTTGCAATTATGTACTTATCCACTTGTCCTGACCTGCATGTCTGTAAATCATGTGTATGACCTTTTTACAAATCAATTTTATTTGAACAAAACATATTTCCTGATATTATTTTAGATCATCTCAGAGACAAACATTCCAAATGAACAATTCAGAAAGGTCACGCATAAGTAATTAACCTTTAGACTTTACATTATTCTTCTAGTCTTTAATAAACTCAAAAACCTGAGAAGTTTTATGAAAACATACCAGCTTAAAGGTTTTAAGTAGTTTTTTAAATAAGAACACATTTGATGTGCCACTGGGATATAAGGTGTCATCTCTTTTTTTAGTTAATATCTGAGTACAGAGTTCAATGATAAACATAAAAGTAGTGGATATCTAAATGAAGGTATAAAACATGAAGGATTTCTATTTGTGAAACTTCTTGTATGTTAGGTCCGTCTCCTCTTGCTGCTCATTATTAATCTTCTGATCAATATATCAAACAAATTTCAAGTGAATAGCATGCAGAATGGCTCAGTCTTTCTCATCCCTCAAAACCCATGAACATGACAGATTTTGAACAGTTTCCCTCACTTTTTAAAATTGTAACACTTTCAATAGAGGTCTCACTTATCATTCCATGTCATACATTCCATTCAGTCGTACTTGTGAGATCTATTTAGGTGAGTGTTACACCAGTCTAAAACCACACAATCTTATAAGTCAACTTTTGCTTTGTCCTTTCTTCTATCCATTACTTATCCATTAGGTACAAATTGTGATAACATGGAGATCACAGATATTGGAAGATAATTTTTAATTCATTCATTTGCTTATCTACCATTTGCCTAAACTGCTCCTGAGAGATAAGAACAAAACCTCTTTCTAAGTGCTCCACAGAGATGAAAATCACTTCCTCTCAGTAAATAGCTCAGAGAATTATTATATATGCTAGGCACTAAGAAGAAATATAAAAATGAATCAGCTATAACCATTAAAATGAAAATGTTCCTTGAAAAACTAGCAAAAATGAAAGGCTTATTCAGCCAGGATAATAAGTTGTCTTCAATTTAGTTATGATATAGATTTAAACTAAAAATGGAATTTAAAATCTTACAAGCCACGCATGCCTTAGTATGACTAAAATCTAATTAAAGGAAAGCAACCAAACACTCTTAATTTCACACTGTTTCATAATTTGCTTTTTCTCGTTCTCTCTCTCTCTCTCTCTCTCTCTCTCTCTCTCTCTCTCTCTCTCCCATAGTACCGGGGATTGAACTCAGGACTTATTCTACCGAGCTATCTCTCCAACCTCCATGTTTTTTTTTCCTCTTTTTATGGTGTTGCATTCACCGAAATAATTCCCAGAGGACTTTTCTTTTTTAATTCTTGTATTTGTATTTAAACAAGAAAGAATTTTAAAACTGTCATCTCAATTCTTCAATATCAGAGTTCATAATGAATTTGCACTTTAGAAAGTTACCAAATTATTATTCTGTTTCAAATAGAATCCAACAAATTTAATAGTTCTTATCATTTAACATTAATGTAATAATCACAGTTCAGTGCATAAAGCCATGTCTGTTCTATTGTCACATTTTTTTCATCATAAATGTAGCAGATTTAATACATAGATGATGCACTACATCAAGTGACTGATAAATCATACTAGGACCCAATAAAGAAATTAATTTGAATAATTATATAATTACAAATGAAAAGAAACCCAGTCATTACATAGACCCTGGTGTAGATGTATCACGAGTTCAAAGCAGGTGCAGTAAAGATCCCCAAAGCACTTCATGTTTTAATTTTTAAAAACATCAAGTTAATAAGTTCATTTGAATTTTATTCAATTTTAGTTTACTTTATACTTTACTTGAAATTCATTGCAGGTTGTGATTAAGTAAAGACCATAAACATTATCTAATTAGAAATGTAATCTTATATTTTAATATTATTATAATAGAAATTTGCCAGTGGCAGGAATCTAAGCAAATGCTTTTCCATTAAAAGAGTTGAAAGTAAAGTTGGAAGAACACTGGAATACAATATCCCATGTTCATGAATTGCAGAATTAATATTATTGAAAAATTCGTACTACTTTGAGCAATCTATATATTGAATGGAATTCCTATCAAAATAACATTTTTTAATTATTAGAAAAAATTCCTATTTTTTGTGAAAGCACAAGAGAACATAAATGAGTGAAGTTATCTTGAAGACAAGAACCAAGTGGGAGGCACCGTACCAACTGACTTCGAAATATAATGTCACTAGACACCGGGCTATTGTATCAACAGTGTCTTATAACCTCTGCCACATGGAACAACAGGGTAATGTATTGAGCTCAGACAGAAACCTACATGTTTACAGCCAGGTTGTCTTTGACAACCACACCAGGACCACACAAAGGAGGTGAGAGTCTCATCAGTAAACAGTGATGGGGTACTGAATGGTGCATACAGAAGAAGGAAGCAAAAATGGGTGAAAGACTTAAAGGTAAGACCTAAACTTTTAAAGCTACTAGAAAAAAATATAGGTAAAATACTTCAAGACACCAGACTCAGAAAAGATATTTGAGGATATGAACTCAAAAGTATAGACAACAAAAGAGAAAACAAAATTGCATCAAACTAAAAAGTATTTGAATAGCAAAAGTAATGAGAGTAAAAATGACAACTGACAGACTAGAAGGAAAGATTTCTTAAACTGCACATCTGGCAAAAGTTGATATCCAAAATATACAAGGGACTCAAGTACCTTAATGGTAACAAAATAAAGAATCTAATTAAAAATACATTGAATATATTTTAAAGAAAGTATAAAATTATAAAATATATGGAAAATGTTTGACATCGTTAATCATCAAAGAAATATATTGAAGCTATAACGAGACAGTACTATTTCCACAAAAGTGGCTACTATCTACAGAGAAAAGATAACAAGTGCTGGTGAGAAGGTGGAGAAAAGGGGAGTCTTACATACTCTTGGGGTGAAATTAAAGTAGCATAACCATTAGGGAAAGCAATGTGGTTTTCCTCAATAAATCAAAAAGTGGAACTCCCATGTAATTTGGCATCCCCATTCTTGAATACTAGCCAAAGAGCATAAAATTCAAAAGTTAAAGGGGCATCTGTACCTCCATGTTCATTGTAGCCCTATTCACAATATAGAATCAACCCAACTCTCCATCAACAGATGATGGAAGAAGAAAATTTGATATATATACATGAAAGCATTCTGGACAGCTAAGTTGGTAGAAATTATAAGCAGTTAGACAGAGATGGACCCTTAGCGTAGTCAACACAGGCGATGAAGACACAATACAACTGTGGCCAGAGGCACATCTGTTGGAGACCAGGCCTTAAGATAAAGACAAAACGACCAGGTCTACATGGCTGTTTGAGAGATAAACAATAAATTAACACTAATATCCGTCACACCACTGGTTGGCCAGGACCCCTTGAGTTGTCTCTTCCAAGAAAATGTCCTCATTCTTTTCAGGTACACTTGCTAAGTGACCTGCTTTCCCATTGGATCAATATTACCTAAGAGATTAAACTTGTAATCTCATTGGTTGATCATAGTTTCCTCCCACTTTGTACCCACCTCCTGATTGTGTTGTTTACCTTTTGATTTTTCTGTTTAAAACTTTGTAAACCTGGACCTGTGACAACCCACTAGAACTCTCCTCTTTCAGGAACTATTCCTACTTTCCAATAAATTCAACTGCTAATCTCTGCTGTTTGTCAGCATTTCTTCTTTGATCTTGGGGAACCTGAACATGAGCTACTGAGCATCTAGCAGGTTGGGAGTCACGTTTATTCCCTCTGTGTCAATATGTTGCTCAGCCTTAAAGGGACCACTTCCTGTTATTTTTGCCAACACAGATGTACCTGGAGAACCTTAAGTGAAATAAATGAGTCACAGAAAGACAGATACAGCCCCATCTCATGTGTTTCAGATGGGAATCCAAAATCATCCTTCTCACAGAATACAACAGTGGTTCCCAGAAACAGTGGATAATAGGAGGGGGAGGGAATGGATTTCCAAAAGCAGCAGTGTTACAATTAGATAGAAAGAGTGTGTTCTGCTTACCTATTACACAGTAGATTAACTATAGTAAACAATAATGTGTCCACCAGCTAAAAAGAACACTGAATGCAGTGAGAAATGCTTGAAGTGATGGATGCATTCACTACTCTAATATGATCATTGTGTGGTGTATATATCTATCAAAACGGTACCTTAAAAAGAGCAGTACCTTGTGCCCTATAACTGTACATAACCATTATGGTCGATTAAAATAAAATAGAAAGAAAAACGTGGAGAAAATGAGCATCTGTCAGTTTCCTACTGAGCTTATTATTTGCTAAGCACTGTGGTAGGTATGCATGTGATTAGCAATTTCATTAAACTTTCACATCAATACTATAAACCTGTAAATATCCATAATACCTATATGATAAAATAGAAACTGAAGAACTTACCAGTTAGACAATTGCACAAAAATCTCCAATTCATGAATGACAGGGCTGACATTTTCAGACCCAGATTTTGTTTATGTTGCCTTGCTTGTCTTTTTGGTCCTTTTTTAAAATTTTGGTGTATGTTTTTTCTGGTGAAGTTTATTTTTTGCTTTTGGTGCCAAGGACCAAACCCAGGACTTACAGCTTGCTAGGCAAATGTTCTACCGCTGAGCTAAATCCTCAGTCTTCATTTTATTTAATAACACAAAATTGTTTCCTGTTTTCTTTCAAAGAAATTGTGTTGGCAGTTAATTAAATTTTGGGGAAAGAAGATGCAGAAAGAGGAAGAGGGAAAGAGGGAAGAAGGAAGACAGAGACAGAGAGAGAGACAAAGAAAGAAAGGACAAAGAAGATGACAAGTGTAGAGATAAGATACTGTTAATGGCAAAATATACATATTATGTATTTATATATTTCAGTATAAAAGAATTATTTTAACGTGTTCCCATCTTGCAAATATAAAATGAGACTAGGCAACATCCAGTATTCAAGTGTAGGACAGGAATTATCCGTGATGCTTCACTCTCTAGGAAGATGGTGATCTGGCACAAATAAGTAAATAAAGAGGAATCCTTTCTGGAAAGCAAAGTGATGTAGGTGTGAAGTGTTCCCATTATTCAGAGAACAAAAGAGCAATTAACTCTCACCTAGAGTAAAGGACACCCTGGTGCAGGATGCATCTCCCTTCCAGTCTTACTCCTTCACTAGAGAAGGCAGAGGAAAATATTTATCAAAGGCACCCAAGGAATACAACTTTTATAGGATATGTAATCTTAACATGTAATCTGTTCATTTATATTTTTTCCTACATTACCTTTTGTTAATCACACTTTCACTGAATGTTTTTCTTATTTTGCATTCAAGATTTCTGAAAAGAAAGGGTAGGGTGATTTAACTAAAATATCCAACCAGTCCTAGTCTCTTAAAGCATATTTAGATGAAAGGAAGATTGTAACTATTTTAATATTTTGTTGTATGCTGTCCACAAAGTAATGACTACATCCTTTTCTAGTCATCAGCAGAGAGTAAAGAGGAATTTTGGATCATTAATAGAGACAACAGTTCAAGCAGTTGAGAGAATACCAAAATTCCTGTGTTCAAATCCTTTTCAGCCACTAGGAGCCATGTGTCTCCATCAGCTCCCTTAAATGCCCTTCCTTATAATGCCCAAAATACTAAATATAATTTATGTAAATTATTTAAATAATTAAACAAGAAGTCAATCTAGAGGGACTATTGGTATTAGACCATTATTTCAGCCATAAGTCAAAAGTTAACTAACAAAAGCACCTCTCAAAGGAAGCGGAAGCTCAGCTGTTGGGCCAGACACAGCCCGATGCCTCTGTCACCCAGCTCTTTCTGAATATTCTCTCTCATAACTTCTTTTGTGTACTACCATGTTGAAGAAAGAAACACATTACGAAAACATGAGAAAAATTAGCATTTAATCTGCAACTAAAGAAAACTGATTTGACTAGTCATGGTAAGAACAAAGTTTTGTATCTACAATGTAAGTATTTATTTTCAACTACTTTGACTATGAATGCAGTAGTTAAAGTTTTCCAACTATAATGTCTCAAGTTGCTAACTTTCAGCTATCATTATTACTGTTAATAGAAATACCATTAATAGATTTGATTGTAGCAAATCACCAAGTTATAAGGTCACCTGAAGAACAAAAGCACTTTGTTTGGTTAATTATTAGTATTTCAATCAATTAGCCTATTAAAATTCAGGAAGAGAAGGCGAAGCTCATGCTTCGTTGAGCACACAACACAGACTCAGACACTGAAGCCTGCACCTGAGCTTGTTGCATGCCAGGCGACTGCAGGGTCCTGGCAGCACTGAGCTGCACCCTCAGCTTTTTAAAAATTTTAGATTTTGTGATGGGTTTTCACTAAGTTATTCAGGCTGTCCTCCAACTTACAATCTTACACCTCAGTCTCCCAAGTAGCTAAGATTGTAAAGTGCTCCACAAGGCTCATCTTCTCATGATTGATTTTACCAAAATGGTTATCATATGTTCCTGCCTTAGTGCTGCTTAAAATCAAAGAGTCAATGACAATATTAGCCGTATCCTCCGAGTAAACAAAGAAAACACGAAAGCTATTTGGGAAATTGGTAAAGAAGAACTTAATTTGCATTTTTAATAATTTTCTTACTTCTTTTAATGGCTGAAGTCTAGGAGAGTTCTCATTCTTCCTTTTCTTCTAGAATGTATATGCATGCATTTATCATTTACTTAATAAATTGAATAAAAAATGAAACAACCACGATGTACATGCTTATCCAGCTCAATCTCAGTCTCTTTATACTGTCAATGAAAGAAGTGATTCGAAATGAATCCTATGTCACATGACCTTTGCACTCTATATGCCTCTCTCAGAAAATTCACAGGTAGTCTATGACTTTTTGTTTAAGAGTTTAAAGCAAATCCAGTCATCTGGTTTCCAAGCTTACTGCGGGATAGAAGCAGAAAACTAGAAAACAGAAGCTAGAATCAGTGACCTCTGTTGACAAAGACACAGAATATGTGGTCCAAACCCAAGAAAGTACTGAATAAAGCTACGCATCACACACTCAGAGTGATTCACTAAAGAGACATGCAGTCATGATTCAGTAACTGAGCAGCATGTTTGAATTAAGAAAAATTGATTGCAAATAGTCTACATGAGTACAGTGCTCACAGTCACCAAAGTTATACTGGACATGGGAAAATTGCTCACAGGGTAGATCTTAAATATTCTCATAACAAAAAAGTGAATATGTGAAGTGATGATACATTAGTGTGGTATAATTTTACATCTATCAAAACTTTTATTTTATACTATACACATGCATAATTTTTATTTCTCTATTATACGTCAACAAAGTGGTGTGTGTGTGTACTCTTAATGGGGAGATGGCTGGATAAGATGGTAACTCTTGTATATTTTAGCTGTTTTAGGAGGGCAAAAAGGTATACAGTATGCTTTGGGGTTCTGTAGAGATTTTTTTTAAATTGATCATTAAAAGAATAAATATTCTTGCAATTCTGGAGAGTTGAAAGGCTGCATACATTGTGCTAAGCACTGCACAATACCTTCTACATATTTTCTAATTTGATCCAAGCCCACTTGTTTATTTGTGAAAGAATAAGCTGTGCCTCAGAGAAGTCAAGAAATTTGGCTCAAGTCACACATTGGTGGCACAAGCCCTTTTGCCCTCTGGCTCCCCAGGCTCCCTGTATGAAGCATTCAGTGGTTATTCTTAGTGTTTTCACTATGTCTGCTCTGTGACAGGCTCAACAAAGGCAGACCGCTCGTTTTAAAGTCTTTCATTAAACAACATTAAAGTTCAGTTATGCTTAAGTGTTTGTGTGTAAGCGTCGAATATATAAATTTAAACTAGATTTCTTAAGTTCCATTCCTTTCGCATTTCCATTAATTTATTCAAGATAGGTTCTGGCTAATTTTCACTTCCTTTTCTAAATTTCTGAATGTCACGTGCTTGCTGCCCTACTGACATTTGCCTAAAAATTTCTTATTACAGTATAGTTATAATTCACAATTGTTCCATTTTTCATCTTCTGCAATAATTTTTTCCTTGCATATTCTATATTTTTAGTTTATGACTAATTCATTTGTGTATGACTCAAGAATTCCATCTTATTTTGGCACATCTGAAATAATTCCTCTGCTGTTGAGGTCACCAAGTATATATTCAAATTTTATTCCCAAAATGTCACCACCGAAGATCCTCAGTGTTTACTCAGTTTTGCTTTATTTTTTATCCATTTTATCTTTGATGCTAGGTGTACTTACTTCAAAATAATATTAATGATACAAAATATTTTTCTAAATAAAATAGTCAAGGTTGCTCACCTTTACTACATTCTCATGAACCCCCAAGACAGCATGAACCAATATTATCCCACCGTTGTTGAAAGGGATAGCACTGGAGAAAAATCGGGCAATGATGGCAAAGTAGAAAACAATGAAGAGACAACTGAAGCTGAGGACTCTTAAAAGTTGGAATTTCAGGGGGTGGCTAGGAGCTGGGGAGACAGCTTGTCGAACTAAGTGACTGTCTGGCAAGCACAAGGACCAGGGTTCAATCCCTAGCACCACATGCCATGCCAGCGCCAGAACCCCAGGCCCGCTGTGCTGGCCACCGAAACTTGGTGCGTTGGCATGCACCTGTAATCCCAGTGCTGGGGACGCTGACACAGGAGAATCACTACAAGTCTGAACTGTGTATTGAGAACCTGTAACAAATAAATAAATACTTTTTTAAAAAAGAATAAGAACTTTGGGGGTGTAGTTCATCTCTATGTGCAAACTTTAAAACTCATGATAATTTTCTTTATTAATCCTGAAACTTTTTTTAAGAAAACATTTACTGGACAGACTCATGAGTTCGGTACTATGACAAGCCCTTCAGTCCTACTTCAAGTTGCTCACAATTTTTTGAAAAAAACGTATCAGGTCCTGGGAGATAGCTCAGCATCCTACGCTCCAGGCTGGCAAGCACCTGGAATAAAAAATAAAATAAAAATAAAAAACAAAAACAAACAAAAACACAAATGGAGATCAGAATAACTGGGGCTCTGGTGATGTGAGCACAGCTGACACTCGGCGAACAATGGGTAAACAAACAGTAAGAAAACATGAAATGAAGTATTTCATATCTGCAAAGTGCTTATATTCAGAATACTACAGGACTAGGGAAAAAAAAAAAGATCTAATTCAAGAGGACTCCAAGCAGCTGGTAAAAAGCAGGGAATAAGTAGCAGAATGTGTGCCAAGAACTGTCTGGAGGTGGGGTGCAGGCAGAGCAGCACGCGAAGCAGGAAGAGGAGGAGGGAGAGCAGCACGGGAAGCAGGAAGAGGAGGGGAGCGCGCTGCTTTTACTGCAGAAAGTGGGACACGCTAAGCGGCTGCTTTCACACGGGATCTAGGGTCACGTCTCTATTACAGAACATCTCTGTGCGGTCTTGGTCAAATATGACTCAGTGAGGCCCAGCCATCGCCCTCCTACCTCGGGGGCCAAGTTTTTACCTTGGTACTTAATATAAAATTAAATAAGCCCACCTGGTACACTAGATTAGTTCCGACTGCTGGCCCAGGTGTTTGCTGATATACACCTCAAATCTCCAAAATACAGTAATTGTAATTGTCTTTTCTGTTTAGTTTCAATTTCCAAAATTATTTAGGTGGCTTAATTTGTTCCTTGTCTGAAATCATCCCTTATATTGTGATCTCATCCCATATTGGTCGATGTTTTTTGGAAGAACTTTTGAAAACATTAGTCTCCCAGACAATCGAGACAGTTTTTAAACTCAATTTGTTTGGAGAAAAAAAATTTTGAATAGGAACTGGGACATAAGAAAGTATTCTCTGAATATATTCTCTGACATATACATATATGTCTAATTTTGCTTTGAACACTGGAAATTGCTTAATTTTTCAAGATGTAAGAGATAAAATGAAAAATCAAATCATTAAACCTAGTGAAATAGAAATAAATAGTCCTGTCTCCTGCAACACAGACTAAACACTAACTCAGTGACACAATTAATGCAAGGAATCTCCGTATGCAACGTTTTGACTTTACAGCCTGTGAGAAATACGGCATAAAAATAAAAAGAACTGTAGAATACTTGAATTTTAGTTGGTTGCTTTTATTAATGACCTTGGTACCATTTTGAAACTTCTGAGAGACATAAGATTGAAAAAATGAATATGCGTGAATTTGTTTGGGACTAAGAACACATATTCCCCATAAAAAGAAATATAAGCACCAAGTAGAGGAGTAGAAAAGCAAGGAGCTGGGCTTCAGCTGGCGGTTTGCAGTAAGAGCACGCGGGCCCGCGAGCTCTGGGGCGCCCTCGTAGGGAGAGGAACGCGCGCAGACGGGGTGTTCTTCTTTATTTCTCCTGAAAGGGAGATGAAGCAACAAACACACAGCTCTCCGTCCACACAAGTTACATTTTTATTTCTAAATAATATTTTCTGGTAATAAAAATCTAATCTTCCTTGCAAATGTGTGATCTTAGTTTGTAAAATTAAAAAATGATGAGCCTGGAACAAGTTGTTGTTCCAGAAAATGAGAAAATGGAAATTCCAGCGGGGACGTGAGAGCAGGAGTGCGGGCGGTTCTCAAGGCGCCCCACTAGTGAGGCCGGAACACTCGGAACGGGGAGCAGGACTGCCGTGACAGTGGCGCGCGGCCGAGATTAGAAGGGAGAAGCTGCACGTGACAGCGAGGAGACGGGGGCGAAGGGAGAAGGGGCGGGCCAAGATGCAGAAAGCACAGAACCAGTGCTGTGCCACGGCTGAGAGAGCGTCGTCAAGCCATCGGCAGAAACATTTGTGGCAAATACCAACTTTACCCTCGCAGAGCGCCAAAGTGCCTTTCCAGGGAGACTCCGCGATGCGCCCAAGCGTGAGCCCGCAGCCTCGCGAGCCAAAGGCTTCCCTTCCAAGCGTCCGGGACGAATGTATCGTGAGGAGACAGTCGACCGTCCCCAGCGATGAGGTACCTGGCAGGGTAAGTGATCTGGATTTTCCAAATAATTCCAGGTGAAGAAAACAACACAAGCGGTGGAGACCGGTGCTTGCTCGGCAGACGCCGGCAAGGTAGGAGCGAGGCTGAATTTTGACCGGACGGAACTGAAACGTGCGCCCAAGACACACAAACCTAACTGAAAAAACTCAGCCGTGGTGGATCTTTTTAGATAACTGTTGAGTTGTGCAAATGGCTTAAGTGGGAAGTTGTTGACACCACGGAACCAACGTCTGCCTTCTTAGTTGTCGCAAAGGAGTCGCAGCTCTGGCAGAGGTAGCGCTCACTCCCAAAATGAGCATATCCAGTAGTTATAAATAAAATATCACGACTCTGCAGCCTAGTTTCAAGTCTTTTGGCCCAGAAGGTATGTGGTTAGATGTTAGCAAATTGTTAAATCGGAGTGGGATATAGAGATATACATTATCATTCCTCAAAGCTTTCTTAGTGAAATAAATAAGCAAATAAACAAACTGAACCATTAGTCCTTCCTAAAACCCAGATAAATTCATCCAACATCTTGTTTCCTCATCCAGGAACGAGAATCACCATACCGGCTTTCCTCTCCAGCAGTTTCTGTCTTACGGTCCTCAAAGGTCCTCCTGAAATGTATTTTCATAAATTAAATCTGAGCCTGTCACTGAAGAACACTTTAGGGGCCCTGTTGGCCTTTTAAGCTTAGCGCAGCACACAGCATCACTTATTTGATAATTGGATGACCTAGATTTCTCATTCCCCCTTTGAAATGACAGCACTGAAATTCAATAACATAATGTGACACTGCAGATCTTTAAAATTGCTTTGATGTGGAAAGACTAATTGATCGTAATAATATTTCATTTGCTATTATAGTACCTAAACAAATAGGTTTCAACATCATTGTTAACATAATTCTTGCAACTTTTTGTTCTAATTTTTAGAACAAAGATGCAAAGAAGAGACCCAATTTAAACATTTCAGGGAAATGCCTCTGTCAAGCAAGCACCTGCAATTACTCTATTAACACGGCACTGCTACTCCAGCCAGTAAGACCCCCTAGGAAATCAAGAGCAGGGCTCCCATGGGGGCAGGTTAGTGCTATTATTAGTAGTTACTGTTATTACTTTGAAGTTTAGATAAGTTAACTCATGTGTTGTATCTAACAGGGCTTCCCAGAGGAGTCCTTACCAAAGAACTCTAGGAGCAATATTTTTTCTCCTTTATGTATTAGGCAATATTTTTTGATGTCTGCGTATCTCCATTCATAGCACTCTTTTAATGAAACCAAACTATAATTTATGAAATTTTATGCTCTGAATATTTTTAAGACAAACAGAAGTCATCATAAGATGGACCTAGCTTTCTCTACTATGCATAAGCTTCTTAGGCAGCAGTAATCAGATCATTCCACATCGCCATCTCCTTGTCTAGCATAAAATGCCACCAACTCTGAAATTTGAAATTGTAGGTCTCCATGTCTTTGCCTAATTTTCTTCTGTACATTTTCATTCCCATGTTTTGCAACTATTCACTGATAGTGTCTGAAAAGATTTTATTCTCCTCCCTCCTGTGAAAGTGTGCCTTCTCCTGCACTTTCCTTACAGGTGCACCTCCAGTTGGTCAAGTGAGAACTCTTGCTGTGGAACGGCAGCTCCTCTCCGCAGTCTCTCGCCACCCCAGAAAGTAACTTAGAGTGGTAGAAACAGCAGCACCTGTTCATTTCACTAGTGCTGCATTTTGCTTTGACTTTTAAAATGAATTATGCTTATTGGTGCAATTAGGCATACATGATGGTTATATTCATCATAGAGAATTTGCACCTATGGGTGATGTGACTTGATTCTTCTTTTCTCCTTCCCCTGCCCTCCCCTCAACTCCTTAAGTTTATTGATACATTTTAGATGTACATCATGATCACGTTCATCATGGGGAATTTGTAACTGTACACGATATATCTTGGGGTTTTTCATTAGCGTTTCCCTACCCTCCTTCACTCTCTCTTCTCTTCCCATTTACAAAAGCTTCGTCTTCATTTTGTTCTGCATTTCTTGTCGTTTTTCTTTGATTTTCCTTCCTTTCCTCCTCTGGCTCCCTACTTCCCCTCCCATTTGAACATTTTCTTCCTATTTCATAATACTTAATTTGCTTTTATATGCCTCAACAAATTGGCTGCTTTCAACAGCACTTGGATGCGTTTATCTGGGTTTTAGGAAAGACGAATGGTTCAGTTCATGTATCTATTTATTTATTTCACTGAAAAGGAGTTGAGAATGATAGCAATATATGTTTATATGTCTCACTGCAAGGTAATCACATGCTGACATGTAACTACATATTTACAGGGCTGGGGAGATGGCTCAGTAGAGTAAGCGCTTCCCTGGCAAGCTCAAGCGCCTGAGTTTAATCACCGGTTCAAAAAAAAACTACATTCTTCCTCTAGCCAAAGGACTTGAACAAGGCTACAGACTTCATATTTTATCCCAAATCTCTTGTGTCTTGTCTTAATGAACCAACAAGATGCACAGGAGAAGCCCAACAGAGGCGGCGGCGTGGTTGGAGGAGGTCCACATTTGAGTGTATTTTCGACCAGCTGAGCACAGACCGTCATTTTTTGCTGCCTCAGATTTGGGCCTGTTCTGAAATGAGGTGTCAAAGGCTATTTCTTCTCTTTTTCTTTTTTTAAGGGTCTACAGGGTCCGCAGGAGATCCGGCCTTGGTGGCCCACCTGCGCCCCGCCTCCGAGCGCTGGGGTTCCAGGCGCACACCTCCACGTCTGCATCGCTGTCCCCGCGCACCCCGGGAAGGGCCGAGAGCCACCCCGGGGCTCGAACCCCGGCTGCTGCGTCTGCCTAAGCCGACGCTTCGAAGGTGATTTCAAGAAGTTATAAATGGCAGATACGAATACCGGATGTCGCATGCTTGCCTCTTGACCTGTGTTTGGCAAAGGATAGGCAGATTCCATGTTGGTTAGTCTAGACTAAGACATTTCTAAGCTGCGTCTTGAAGGATAAACGGGCACTACTATAAACTCGTGGAAGGGATGATTAGGGGAAAGCTCCTCACATGTCTGTGTAGAGAAAAACGGCTACCAAGGCTAACTTAATAGGAGCAAAGGACACGGGAACCGAACAATGAACCTGAAGCAGGAGGGCGAGGGAGGTGTGTGACCAGAGCCCTTACTGCAGACTAAGAACTGGAGCCCTTGGACGTTCAGGGAAGGGTGTAAGCAGTCGAGTAGTGCGACTGAGCTACACATGTGCTCATGAGTTTAGGTCAGATTGGAAAAAGAAAATAATTACTTGAAATAACTATTGTGTCACTTTAATTTTACCTACGAAGGTACTTAAGACTACATTTTGATACAATCAAATATCTTTATATAGATAGCATATACATAGCATGCACTATTGTACATATATGTGTATATACAATAGCATGTACATACACATATAAGGCAATAGATTGGGAAATATGATATATATACCACTCAACCATAAAGAATAAAAAGAAGTGAAATATATATTATATATGTATGATATGTATAATATACAAGATATATACATATATACATATATGATAGCTAAGATAATTGTACTACTAACAATAGATGCAGGGAAAGGAGGAAGTAGATTGGGGGGTGGGAGAGGAGCTGAGAGGCCGAAGGAGAGGAGAGGGAGAAGAAAGGCCGAGAGGGGTGCATGCACATGTAGTAACACCCCAAAAGAAAGCATTCATTTCACGTTGAAAGGCGTATGAATAAAAATATTTAAATTAAAAAATATGAAAACTTTTCCCAAAAAACAGCAACAGAAATGAATCTATCCATCATGCCACATAGTCACATTAATGGGGGAGATGGTTGGACAAGAATTTAAAACCTCTTCTAGCAAATTTCCAGTGTACAATCCGATATCATAAGCTAGTCCTCAGGGTGCATGCTAAATCTCTGTATTTTTTTCACAGAAGATATGTTTGTGTGGCTTAAATTTGTACTCTGAGGGCAGGCCAGATAGCTCAGCAGACTAAAGCCCCTTCTTAGGCAGGCTCAGTGTCTAGCCTGCCCTGCCCCCAGGGGCATGCTGAGACTGAGACTGGGTGTGGTGACACAAGCCTGTCATCCCAGAGCTCGGGACACTGAAGACTGGAGAATCGCTATGAGTTCAGTCTGTGTAGTGAGACCCTGTAGACCCTGTACTAAATACATTTTAAAATAATTGTACTCTGGAAATTCTTGCTAGTTATTGATAAAATTCTAGGTCAAAAACAAATTGTGTAGCAAAGGGATAAAAATTAGAGTTTAATTCACCAGGATGTGTATAATTTGCAAATTATCAGGTACCTAAATTAAAATACCAAATTTAGGTACAATTACTTCAAGGTTTTATTCATTCATTCTGGATCTGTCCCAGAAAACAAAGTTATCAATTATTTTTGGGAGCCACACTATGCTATATGCTTTTGACCTTTGCAAAGATTATTTTTTTCCTTTGGTATGTTATTCAATCGGGCTGCCTACAGGGTTCTGGGAGAAAATGAGAACTGGACAGAATGCCAGGCAATGAAACATTATCACCCAGAGCATTCAGAATCTAACTGATTTACTGTGTGCTGTGCTTTAATCAGTGTGAGAATGTTTACTGCAGGGAGGGCTTCACACAGGCAGACCTAGCGAGGGCTCTGACAATTCTATCCTGAAAGAGCTTTTTTACTTTAAGAAAGATGGACCGTATTCAATTGTTTAAGTAAAGAAATAGAAGCACACTAGAGCAAAACCAAGTAAGACAACTAAATGAGAGTTTACAATTAGAATTAAGAAAAGAGGCTACATTTTCCTGCATCACTTGTGAAATGTCACTTATGACCTACAGGATTTTCACATTGCACCATGCCGCCCGCATGGATATTTCACTGTCTTTGTGTGTCCATGTTCAGAGACAGCTTTGTTCTACGTGCTTCTGCTGAGACATGTAGTGAATCACTTCTGATGATTTTAAGTTATTCAAAAAGCCTCTTTGCTCCCTTTTCTGGGTCTCCCGCAGAGCCACACATGCAAACACATGCCTTGTTAGAACAACAAATTCCCTCACCCTTGAGCTCCCACCTCTGATGCTCTGCTTTCTAATGGTCACCAGGAGGTTGAGAAGCTCACTGCTCTCCCTGCACAAACTTGCACTTACTGGTATAGATCCCTTTTTCTTTATCCCTTCCCTATTCCTCCTGGTGAACTCCTCAAAGGCCAACTCAGCTTTTAAATATTGGCTGGCGATGACTGAGTTATTGTTGTAGTCTTAGTTGATTCATAAATTCATACCCACATTAGGAATGCAGGTAAACTTGCTTTTATGCGGGTTGGGGAGGTGACCAGAGCTCTTCTTCACTCACTGAAAAATTTCGTTGTGACACAAGGGCAAGTAGTCAATACTCTAGGGTGTGTAAGCACTGCATTCTTTTTTTAAGGTTTATTTATTTATTTGGCATAGGGTCTCACTACACAGCTCGTACTTGTAGTGCGCCTCCTGTGCCAGCCTCCTCGGTGCGGGG
Organism: Octodon degus; assembly: GCF_000260255.1. Classification (NCBI taxonomy): domain Eukaryota; kingdom Metazoa; phylum Chordata; class Mammalia; order Rodentia; family Octodontidae; genus Octodon; species Octodon degus. The sequence goes on from NW_004524882.1 coordinate 585,467, forward strand.
ATTGCAGGCATGTACCACCAAGCCCAGTTTGGGGCCAGTTCAGCACACAGGGTAGGCATGGCATGCGGTACCAGGGACTGAACTGGGTCCTTAGGCTTGTCAGGCAGGTGCTTAGACCTCTGAGCTTTCTCCCCAGCCCAAACACTGAACTTTTACCATCTGTCCCTAATGACCAGTAATAATATCAATAATGTGTACAAGTGTGAAGATGTTCCTTGGAGAAAGCTCTAATATTTAGGGCCAAGTTCTGGAGCCAGAAATGGCAAATTGGATAGTGGAGCGCTTGACTTTCAAATGAGGTCAGCAAGCCCTGGATGCTGGAGAAATGCCTCAGGGGTCATGAGAAGAGGGAAGAGGGAGGTCAAAGGGTCAGGAAAGGAGAAGGGAGGGCTTTGGATACTCGGCCTTCATCCCAACCAGCCAGAGAAGTGCCATTTTATCCACTTTCTGTATTAGTCTTCCGATAGGAGTCCTTTTCTGAAGGGAAAGGACATAAGAAAACTACATTTTCTACTTTTTAAAGAGAAAAAAAAGTAGTAAAAACAAAAACTAAAAGCTTTAGAAATACAGAATTTCACTAAACAAATTGACAGGAATTCAACAATAGTTGTTATATTGCACTTTGTTGTCTTCAAAGTAGTTCAGCTTACCAGATAAAAGCATGTAAAATTGGTCAAAAATTAAAAAGAAGAGAGAAAAAAATTAACCACTAACTGTTTATTTCAATAGCCCAGCAGAAAGCAGCAGTACAGTCATCCAAGAGAGCCTGCATGCACGCACAGAATGAGAGGAAGGAGACAAAAAGGAAAGGAAAACTGCCCCTGAAAATTTGCAAGGTAATGCTGCAAACCTTCTGATTGCCCTTATTAGTGATTAAAGCATTAAAATTTTATTTCCTAATTAATGAATCAGGAATTGGTATTCAAAGCAGTTCGAATCACGTGCAGGCTTCTTTAATTAAGCTCCCAGTGTGATTCGCAAAAGACAGATGGCTACAGCGTCAGCAGCTTGGGTAAAGGAGAGCTTGCTGCTCTCAGCTTATACAATTTTCCAATGATTGGAAATGAATCTTTACCAGTAACGTTGAAAAATAAAACTGGTGCGACTTTTGTCCTTCTTTTACACCCTCATGACATTCACTCACCATAAACGAAAAGTGTGCTTCTTGGTCAGGTTCAGCACACCCTCTCCGGGTGCTTGAGGCCACTGTGTGCAGCAATCGCATGCTAATCAGCATTTCAAAAGTGCGTAAGTATTAAAACTTACGTACACTGTTATGAAGCTAGGAACGCATGACATGCGCAGCACTAGGGTGCTTATCACCTGAGAGCAAAGTTAAGCAGACAGGATGTTCATCTCAGGAGTGAGGTAGTGCGTTCGCTTTAGGCACTGGGTCAAGTGCCAGCTACAGAAGTTGGATTTCTTAGCCTCGTGGCTCCCAACATGTCCCCCTTTCTCGTTTTGTTTTTTCACAGATGGGTGTTCCACTTCAGTTAGAGACGTTATATTTGGAGAAGTCTTTAAAGGACCTTTTCCTACTTGAAACCAGTCTAAAGATAGTAGATACAGTTTTGTTGTGGACAAAAAGGGGGGAAAGAAACAATATATACGTATACACAAGAGTTAGGCTAGATATACAGCTACTTTCTCATAGTTCACTGAGAATAAAAATTTGTTCTAAAATTGTTTAGACAAGATATCATGTCTCCATCTTGTCCTCTGATAACTACTGTGGAGACAACAATATGCAATGTATTAATTATTGTAAACATCCTACTAACCTAATTTGAAACTGTTTCATCACTATATCTTTTTCCTATTAAAATGAATAAAATTATTAAAAAATAAAATAAAAAGGACAAAAAGAAAAAAAATTACATGAGTGGAAGAATTTATAAAAGGAGTATTTATAAGAGATACGTATCTGAAAGATGCATACATAAGTGTGCGTAGATGCCATGCACAGAGAAAGAAAAACAAAAAATCAGTGGAAGCCTCTGAAGAAAGCTTTTTATTTTGGGGTTTTTTACACATAGAAATACCCTTTACACTTTCTGCAATAAGTATATTAATGGTAAGAAAAGACAGGACTAGAAAACAAGTTACAAATTAACCATAAAAGACAAGTTTTTATAAACTAAGATCCCTTTGCATGGCAGATTCCATTGTAAGAATGTGGAAATACAATGTAAAAAAATTACAGCAGCCCTGTGAAAAGCTATGAGGAACTCCACCCAGACAGCCCCAAGTATTCATCTTCTCCTGTTGACAAGAATACTCCCACGTGGGGCCGGGGAGATGGCTCAGTGGAATAAGCGCTTCCCTGGCAAGTGCAAGGGCCTGAGTTCAATCCCCAGTTCTGCCAAAAAAACCCAAAAAAAACAAAAAAAAACCTATCACATACCATTATTTTATATGAAAGAACACAGTTAAGACTAAGAATAAGACCACTGAAACTAAAGATGTTCTGGGTCCAGATTCATCAGTTTAAGATCTCCACACCCTCTGAGTCATCTGACAGCCCCTCTTCAACCCATACATGTCTAGGTTCCAGCAGCCTTGTGGCCTTTCGCTCCGTGTTGTTGAACTGCAAACTTGGGAGAAATAGTCTTTAATGCCAGTTTTTAGGAAAAGGAAATAGTATAAATTCATAGATAGGCACAAAAACGACGTACAGTGAAATGTTGTGCACTGCTAAAGGCATTTCAGCAGGGATTTGCATATGACCTTTATTTTGTAGCATCCTGCCTTACAAGAAGTATTTTACTTAACTGTGTATGTCCTCCAACCACCTAAGGCCACCACCTTCTATTACCACTTCTGCATGAACCTATTGTATATTAAGATTACTCCTTCAGATCATAAATGTGTAATCTAAGTTACTGTTCAAAAAGGTTATTCACCTTTTGTTAGCATTAGTTCCTATTCTGGGCATTTCTTGGTAATTTTACTTAGTGCTAAGTTTAAATCCATAGTTTACTTAAAATGTTTTCTCTTCCCAACCAAAGAGTAAAGAAAGTACAACAATAATACAGGCACCTCTGCCTTTATAGTAGTACAGATGTTCTGTGTGGCTGGCAGGGGTGCGGAGCTCCAAGGACATCAAGGCAGATTCAGAACCATGCCATCGACCTACTGATAGTTCCCAAAATGTCACCGTGACACCGGACACTTTATAGTGTTTGTTATTGCAATGTTAAAAATGTTTTTACTTAAACTGCGACAATGGCACACAACTACTGTCTGGTAGGCAGAGGCAGGAAGAACACAAGTTTAGCCCAGTCTATGGCTCCAACTTAACAAGGACCAGCCTCAAAATAACATAAGAATGACTAGACATTTAACTCAGTGTGAAGACCCTGCTCGCAATTTTCTGAATAGCCAAAAAGCAAATGAATGAAGACACTTCATATTTCTTTACTTTGTCTTTACGGTAAGTAACTTGAGAATGTAATTTTTATCACAATTTTTTTATGATAAAAAAAATGAGGCCTAGAGTGCAAACATATGGGAAAGAAGACTAAGAACTCCATGATGCAGTCATGGCTGACCCCGACTCCAGCATCATCCATCAGAACTCTGGGAGATGGGCTTCTATCAGTCTTTCGAAAACAGTCCAAAATGCCTTTTTGAGAAGGAAAAGGTGTGTATTCATAGCTAGATATAGCATTACATAATTGAATGTTTAATGCTGCAAAAGATACTGCAGTGCTGTCTGATATCTGTAACTACTTCTCATAGCTAAGTGCAGTGAAATTAATTTTAATTTAATTAGCCATGTGCAGCCAGGGGCTACTATATTGGACAGCCGGGCTCTCTCCATATCCCCTTCTGTTCTCACGGTCACCAGGTTGAGTTTGCTCACTTGGTGAGATCAGTCTGCTTGCTCTGATCTCTGCCACCTTGAGGCCTAGTGCAGTACCAGGGCTGCCAGTGAAGCAGGTACAGAGTTAGGTAAGTGGTGTCACGGCCAAAGAGGAAGGATGAAATTTTAACAGGTGGATTGGAAAGAACTTTGTAATCCACTTTACTTTCCAAAGTAATACAATCCATGAAGATATTTTCCAATACTAAATTCCTAAAAAAGCTTGGACAGTGTGTACAGGAAGTTGTCTTTCCCAAAATTATCTCATTGTATATTAACATCAACAAAAAAGTCCACAAGCTGTACCTTGGACCTGTTTGTATACAGATGGAAATAGTAGAAATCTGTAAGTCATGTGCTCAGTAACACAATCACAATGGGTATAATATTGTCATTCTTCAAAAATCAAAATTATAGATAAAAGCCTTTTAACTTTCCACACAGGCAACTTTGAAAATTGCAACTCTTGGCAGGCCCGGCGAGTGAGTGAGACGACCCGGGGCCGCTGGATCCTCATTCGACCAAGGCTGCAGGCTCAGCAGGGAACCCTTCAGCAGAACTCCCTGCAAAGAGGCTAGAGGCAAGACCCACCCAGCTGATTCAGGAGCAGAACATCTTCCCAGAGAGACAC
>NW_004524882.1:592072-608854 GCF_000260255.1 Octodon degus
TGTGATATATATATATATATATATATATATATGCCTTTTAATGAAGAATCTATATATTCTCCAAAAGCCTCACTACATTCATAGGTGGGTTTTGCAGGAGGGAAGTCAGTCATGGGAGTATGACATTCCTAAGTGGATTAGTCCATGGATTAATGTTTAGTAAATGTGATTTGGGAGGCAAAGCCCACTGGAGAGCATGGCTTACGAGAGGCGTGTCCTGCCAGGCCCAGCACTTCCCCTCATAGCTAGCTGCGCTCTGCTTCCTGCCTGCCGTGCCATGAACTGGTTTCGTGTTTTGTTTTGTTTTGTTTTGTTTTGTTTTTGCCATGTTGCACTTCATTGGAACCAGCTGACTATGGACTGAAATTTTTGCACACTAGAGCCAAAATATGCCTTTTCTTCTTTAACTTTAGGGTAGCGGGCATTTTTTTTTCCCCAACAACAATAAAGTAACTACTACAAATTTGTTACTGGGAGTGGGGTCCTTGTGTGGTGCTACCTGATCATGTAGCTCAGAAGCTTTTGAAACAGTGTAGGAGGAGTTTGAAAAGGTTTGAAGATTTGGGAAGGAGAAGAAGAGCTAGAATGCAGTGAGCTGAGTGTGGTGGGAGATTCTGATCAGAACTCAGAAATCACAATGGTGAAAGAAATGCAACCAGTAAAGTTCTGGCTCAGGAGGTTCCAATTGGCACTGCATCAGCCAGGGTTTTACTAGAGGAACAGATATAACACAGGATGTACAAATGTATAAGAAATCACGGCATTGCCTTGCAATGGTCAGATACAGAGTCAGATGAGGAAGCGTGAGAGGGCGTCTGCACACTGGAGACTGAAGAACTCAGTCCAAGGTCTGGAGCTCTGCAGTGTTCTGCACAAGTCTGTATCAGGAGGCTGATGGGTCTGCAATGTGAGGCTGAAGAGTCTACACCAGAAGCATCCAAGGCAGAGACTGAGGGGTCTGCACTGGAAGCCAGGAAAGGATGTCCAAGCTGCGCTCCTTCAAGGAAACGGAATGGTTCATCCTTCCTTAATCCCCCTTTATATCTTTCAAGTGATGAGTCACTGTCAGGTGGGGCCTCTACATGGAATTACTGAGCAGATTTAATTAAGCTTTTAACTTCTCAAGTTGACACAATTTGATCAACCATTACAGGGACCAAAGACTACATTGGCAGTTGGACTTCAAGTGATAAGAGTTACACTTTAGCAGAAAAGTTTTCTAAATTTTGTGTCTGTAGTGAGACACTAGGAGACTGAGATTATGGGTAGGAGGCTAATTAATCTGGCAGACAACACTTCATTACAGTCTAATGCTGAGTCAATGCCATGGATACTTTTGAGTGCTTACCTATCTCTACCTTGAGAATCAAGAACAAATGGCTTACGGTGATTATTTCAAATATTTTGAGTTGGGTCAGAAATGAAGCTCCAGGAAAGCTTGTGGCATGCAAAGATTGAGAAGAAGAGATCTTTTTTGCTGAAAAGGTTATCATTGCCATATGACAAGTACTTTGGACTAGAACAATGGAAAGAATGAGCTGATGGGATCACAGGAACAAGTTGAAACCCACTATTCAGATGATATCTGGCACATTTAGGGTGGTAGGGCTGTATGTGAAACCCAGTCTTTAAAGTCTCAAAAATATGAAGGTGAAAGACTGCTTTGAGAAGAGAGACCAAAGTACCGCCCTCTAGGGAATGGGAATTTGTCTCTCAGTGTTCAGTTCATCATGGTCTGCCATTCAGGCAGGCAGAGGCTTCTAAGATGCAGAACGACTCAGATATTTATTGCTCTAGCTGGCAGCAGACCTTGGCCTCATCCATAGGGCACGGTTTTACATACATCAAGAATGCCAGAGTTGTAGGGTCAGAAGGATTCCATCCACATTTCTAAAGAAGCGGTAGGAGCCCAGGCAGTATGCCTCTGAGAAGACAATATGTGAAGCTGTGACTGTAAAGCTGAAAGTGTAGAGAAGACCCAAGAAAGCTGTAGACTTCAGGGACATGGATCATCTGAGAAAAGCCACAAGAAGTAAACAAAGTAGCCCAAGAGAGAGACAATGAAAGCTATGACCACTACAAGTGATATAGGAGCAGGGGCACTGGAGCCCTCTGAAGCTCACAACTTGCCCTAGCTTGCCCTGGGGGTTAAACACAGGAATATGGGATATAATGTTTGCCTTGCTGGATTTTGGTCTTGATTTGGTCCTATTCTATTCTGTCTCCCCACTTTTCTCTTTTGGAATGGAAAGTTTTATCCTCTGCCATTGTATGTTGAAAGAGTTTAAATTTATTTTCTTCACAATGGCTTCCCACTCAGAAGAGTTTTTTCTGCCATGCTGGAGCAGTTAGGATTTGGGGAACTCTTCGAAATAGAATAAGTATATCTTGCAAAATGGGATGAGCATGAGGTTTTGGAGGATGAGGGACAGGACGTTACGGTTTATAACCAGATGTTCTCCAAAACCTCAAGCCCTCGTATGTAGGGCTGTGGAAAAGTGAGTGGGTCACGGAGGCATGGCACTCAGCAGGGGTCACTTGACAAGTCACACGGCTGGTGTGACTTGGGGAGAAGAAGCCTGGGAGGAGAGGTAGGTTGCTACAAGTGTGGCCCAGTAGGGTCTACGTCACTCCTCCTTCCTTGATCCCTCGCTGCTTCCTGCCTGGAATGTCATGAGTTCTTTCTTCTCTGCCTTCTTTTGACTATACTGCCCTGTCTCAGAGCCAGCTGACTATTGAGTGAAATTTGCACAGATTGTGACCTATGATAAATCTTTTCTCCTCAAATTTGTAAATATTAGGTTGTGTCCCAGTGACAAGAAAGTAATTAATTTTGTTCTACACCTAATGAAGTATATGTAATTATAAAAAGATTAATAAAAATATTGATTTCCCCAGAATACAAAAAAGTATTTCTAATCTTAAGTATCTACATTTTTACCAATTTCTTTTCATTTCAACTATACTTGGATCACACTGTTGTTACTCTGCATGTCCCAAATTTACACTAAGAGTTTTTCTTTTCTACAGTTGTGTTGAGTTTGCTTAGAGTGATCTTCCCAACTCTCCTCACACTAAAAATTAAGTTTTAGTCCTTAGATCTCAGACTTCCCATGAAAGAAAGGCTTTTCTCTTTTCACAATTCATTACTCTTTTCAACACGTTTTTAGTTTTTCTGACCTTGATGTCGTGTTCTGTACAGTAGATGTCTGCATGAAAGCAATTGTTCTGCATTCATTGTCCTAAAAATAATAGGAGGTTAGAACCATTTGAATCCTTCCTAAATGCCTGCTTATAAAATCCACTCACAGATGCTTGTTGAAAAGGTATTTTAAAAAAAAAAATCCAAATATTAAGTAGCACTTGTGATTCAGTTGATTTTATATTACTAACTAGATCATCAGTTTAGAAAAAGCTTCCAGAAACTCAAAACTTCACACAAGCATTCCTGGTACAACTCCCAAGTAAGAATGTGAAAGTGTAAACTTAGAGTAGCAGGTTAACAGTAGATCCTCTCAGCTTGTTAATGTTGTTAGAATGAGAATCACCTAAGATTTTCCCTTCACAATTTTAACACATAAAAACCAAAGAGCTCAGAACACCACTCCCTTAACGAAATTCCCAAGTAAAGCTGACAGAACAAAATTAAGATTTCATGATACATGACATTTACTATAGTAATCTTAGCCTACTTAGTAAATTATTCATAGCCAAAAAGTTTTCCCAAACATATATTTTAATAAGATTTAATAACTAGCCTATCCTTTCACTTGAATTTTTTATTAAGTACGCATTATTTACCAGGCATTGAATTTAGTTTAGAGTTTGCAATAAACACATTATTCTTATTGTCAAGAACTCATATTTTGGTAGGAGGTAGAATTATATGATACTTAAAAATACAGCTTTTGAGTTCAACTCCAAATATCTCCCAGAAAAAGAAAAATACAGACTTTGAGAGATGACATCGCATAATACAGGGACACACAAATAGTCATATTTGTTATGTCTCCTGAGCTGTAACACCAGCTACGTGCCCATCAGTGGATGCATGGATGAAGAAAATGTAGCATATACACACAATACATATTATTTACCTAGCAAGCAGAATGAAATTATGTAATTTGCAGGAAAATAGATGGAACTGAAGATCATCATAATAACTAAGCAAAACAAGATTCACCCATTTTTCTTTTTTCTTTCTGCATTTAATACAGGGTCTACAGGGTTTACAGGATCTCACTGCTTAGATTGGACTCGTAGTGATTCTCCTGCTTTCAGACACTCAAGCGCTGAGATTACAGGCCTGCGACCCCACGTCCAGTCTCAATCCCATCTCAACATGCCCCCGGGGCAGGGCCTGCACAGCACTCTGGGAATCAAGCCCTGGCTGCTGCTGCTGCCTCAACAGGTGCTTTAATCCACTGAGCTATTTGACCAGCCCCTCACCCATTTTTCTTAATGCGCTAAATTAAAAAATAACACAAAAGTACAACGGAGACTATGATATCTTCTCTGGTCCTCTTCACAGAATGCTCTAGTTCTTGTTGTTGAGATTGTTCATTTCCTTGGTATTCCAAAGTATTTAATTTTTCTTGTTGTTATTCTGAAAAGTGTTTTCTCCTAATTTCCTTGTTGGTGGGCTTTCTCCTGGTGCAGGAAATGCTATTGATTTTTGTTTATTGACTCTTATGTTTTGCTAGGGCACCAATTTTGGGTGTTAACTCTAGGGGCCTTCTGGTACATTATTTTGGTCTTTTATGAGGAGGCTCATGCATCTGCAAATATCATGACTTAAATGCTTCCTCTCCTATGTCCCTTTTTATTTCCTTCCTTTGCTTGAGTGTTCTCGCCAATGGTTCAAAAACTATTGAGCAGAGGTGATAGTGAATGCCACCATCAGACTGAAGCCCACAGGGTCCCCATCGGTCACAGCTGCCGGCCAGTCCACTGTGGCAATGTCCCCGTGGCAGGCCCTGCGTCAACAGCAGTGAACTTGCTTTGGCAGAGTCAGGCTCTGTCCTGAAAGGTACCAGCAAAGAGCTGTGGAAAAAAGTATTTATACTGGCCTCTTCCCTTCTCCGTGTGGCAGTCCATTTCTTCAACTTCCACATAGCTTATAACGGTCCTGGGAGTTTCTTCCTGATTCCAAGAAGGCTAATTCTCTCCCTTGATTCTTCAAGGGAGATTCCAAATCTTAGAGTGGCTGAGCTGCTGCCAGTTACAACTTTGCCATTTTCCCTCTTGACTCTATTTCTTTATCTGCAAAATGAGTTCATTACCTGATTTGGTTACTGTGAGAATCAAGTAAGCTAATAAAGAAAAATATGTAACATACTGCAACCAATGTGTGGAGTATAGTAAGTGCTCTCTAATTATTAGAACAATTTCTATGCAGAATGAAAAGTGCTCTGAGCAAGGAATACAAAATGTACTGTGCAAATGTTAAAGGGCAAGGAATTCAGAGTGTCAAAGAGAATGGAGAAGGATTGGAAAGTAAGACTTGAAAGATTAGTAGGAATTTTCCAGACAACAATACTGAAAAATTGGTATTGCAGACTAAGGCAACACTCTTAATAAAGCATAATCAAGAAACCCGTCTCACATCAAGGCTAGAACAGAAAGTGTATGGAGAACAGACCATAACATGGCAGAAGGATCCACCAACATTCAGAAGGGAGAGCTTGCACAAATGTCCATTCTACTCTTCCTTGGCACTGCCTATGGAGGTGGCAACCATCTCCCACTTGGCACCATGACAGCCCTCAGACCCCTTGTGAAGCCCAAGACCATCAAAAAGAGGTCCAAGAACTTCATCCAGCACCAGTCAGACAGATATGTCAAAATTAAGCGCAACTGGCAGAAACCCAGAGGCATCGACAACAGGGTGTGAAGGAGGTTTAAAGGCCAGATCTTGATGCCCAACATAGGTTATGGAAGTAACAAAAAGGCAAAGCACATGCTGCCCGGCGGCTTCCGGAAGTTCCTGGTGCACAATGTGAAGGAGCTGGAGGTGCTACTGATGTGCAACAAGTCTTACTGTGCAGAGATTGCTCACAACGTCTCCTCTAAGAACCGCAAGGCCATCGTGGAAAGAGCAGCCCAGCTAGCCATCCGAACCGCCAATCCCAATGCCAGGCTGCCCAGCAAAAACAAAACAAAACAAAAACCAAGTAGACAGCCTGTGTACGTGTTTATTTGTGCTTCAGTAAAATCTCAAAAAATGCTTAAAATTAATTTCCATTCTACAAGATGTATATGTGACAGTTTCTAAAACGAACCTTATAGAGCTGAAATAATACATGAGAGGGAAACTTGGGAAGTCACTCACCCCAAGTACTCTAGGTCATAAAGGAGCAGACTTTGACCTTAGCTACAGATGACAGATGAGGAAGAATAAAAACGATGCACTGATTGCTCTTGGAGACAGAGATACTGCCGTAGCATCATAGCAGAAGGATGTTACGCAAATGGGCCATGCCTCTCTGCAGGCTAGGATGAAGACCTACATACAAAGATAACATGGCCATCAACTGGATCACATCAGAAACAGGGAAAGAAGTTAGACCATTAATGTTAGCACGGTTCTGAATGGTTTGCAAAATGGATATTTGCTTAAGCAATACGCTTTATACAAGACTTGAGATCTCTTTTTGGACAGGTATTTTAATATTACAAGGACTAAAGTATTAACTAAAATTATTCATGGTTAAAAAAAAGAAAAAAGTAATATTGATTCCATGGAGAAGAATTATTTTAAAGAATGAACAAATCCTGAAATTCTATTCAGTTTTCTGTTGGATGTGCATTTAGGGTCCTTTTATTGATTGAGAGTTTGTTCTGTAAGAAAGAGCCTGACTATTGTGCCCTTAAGATTTTGTTTTCTTTTTCTGGTTCTCACACTAAGGAGACAGTATGCTCTTTTCATGTGTGGGTCTGATTTATTTCACTTAAGAGTATGCTCTCTAGTTGCGTCCATTTACCTATAAAAGCCTCAGATTTATCTGGGAAAAAGCAATGAATCTATTGAAAAGAAAGGAGTTACTGAGTTGAGGAGAAGGGCAGGAGAGGGAGTGGGAGAAAGAGGTATCTGTGTATATAAGCAGGATGATTTGGACAACTCTACTACTGGTCAGTGGAAAGGAGCAGTTAATGCTTAATGCTTCCTTTGTCTTGACTCATGTTTTCAATTGTTTGTCCTTTGTCTTGTCTTAATTTCTTATATATTTCTTTCTTCTTCCAATTTTGCATGCATATATCTGTTAATATGAAATAGTTGGAAGACAACACTATGCATTACAACAAATACAGTGAAATTCATATTATTTTAAGTGAAATTCTGTATCACTTGTATTTTTTTGTTTTAATACTATTTTATACTCTTTAAAAATTAAAAAAAAAAATTTAAAAGTTTGACTTTAGTGACTTGCCACTACCAACCTGCAAGGAAAGAGGTGCATATCTAAAGAGAAGTTAAATTCAGATTTTTCACTTCTGTATAAAATGTTTATTAAAAAAATAAATTATACGAATGTTCTTTTCATGTGTACCATCTAATATGTAAAATACAACTGTATCACTGACCTCATAAAACATGACAACAGAAATCTGCAAAAGAAGCCAGCACTTGTTTCAAAAGTTCGTGATTACTGTTGGACATGTAGAGCCAGAAACCCCAAGCTTTCTATCTCAGGTCACATAACTATATTCTATGTTAGCTTCATTTTATCTGTTTCTAGATAAAAATAAAATGATAATGTTGGAAAGGTGAACTGGACTAGATGACTAATACAATTTACAGCAAAAATGTTTAGGGAATTATTTTTCTTTTCCTAAAATTTCAACTGAATAGTTTAGTTTCCATTGAAGATAAAATATGACAGTATCTTGGTTGTGATGAAAATTGAAATAGAAAAGACAAAATTTGGAGGTGAAATTTTTTGTGTCCTACTAGCAGTGCACAGATTTCTGTGGAGAAAGAGGATGATTTATTATGTCAAGAAGTGTTCGGTCCAGAATACACTTGTAGTTTTTAATGTGAATATCTAAGTTATTAACGTACAAAATGCTGTCATACTCCATTAACTCAAGATGAAACTATACTTGTCAAAGTACAAGTATATATTAAAAGAATAATTGCACTTAGCTTCCAAATATTTGTGATATAGGTAATGTTGGGAAAAGAAAACAAAACTTCTACATGTGACAGATTACCATTTGTCTCCTTGCTACCCTAAAATTTAAAAATATCTCAGACTCTTAAGAACTATTTTATATAAATTTTTCTTTCTTTCATATTGAATTATTTTTGCCAACGAATCCTAAACATTTTGTTTCTATTTTGTCTAAAGTCAATTCAGAATTTGTGATGGAACTATTCATTTATTAGAGTAAAAGTTGTTATATAAAATTACTAGAATTGTAAGTAATGATAATAAAGCATCCAAAATAGTATGGAAATATATTCTATAAATATAAAAGGACAGATAGAAATTCAAGCTCTAATAGTGCTCTAATTTTTAAGTTCTAAAATGGTTTCTTGTTTGGTCTGAAATTGTGTAAGGAGGCTTTTTATGGATGCTACCCTTGTGCTCAAACCACGAAGATTTGAAATTTAGAGCACATAGGTTTTATTAGCTTATAAAACAATTAAAAGAATCAAAAAATTACACAAACTTTATTTTATAAAATTATTTGTCAAAGACTCTATGCTGAAGAAGGGGAAGACTGTTCTTGTAAGATTATTTGGGTGCAAGTACTTACACATTTAACTAAATGTGTGCTTCAGTAAGCAAAATGTGTTCCGATGTACATTAGGTTTGTCAGTATTTGCAGTGAACGGATTTTCAGAGAAAACATATGGTCTACAATAGTGATTGCTAAACTTCCTAATTTCAGAGGACTTTACTCTCCAAAAATACCTAATGCCTGGAAGTAAGTAGGTAGTATTGTTGATATTTGTCATATTAAAAAATTAAAATTCAGAAAAATTCAAATATTTAGTTATCTTGAAGTGACCTAATCTCCTGACAAGACCAATAGTTCAACCTTAAATTTGTGTATTTGATAATAAAAGTTTTCAGTGAGAAAGACAGCATGATTTTACAATTCAAAAAACTGTATAGTGTATTTTAAACTTAATAGAGGGTACTTGGCTTTTCATTTCTACAAATATGTTGAGTCTTTTGTGAAACTAATATGCCTGGTAGGCTAAGGAAAACTCTCCTATATTCATGAGTGAGAGCGGTGAGGGCAATTCTAGTTCTATATGTTTTTATATTTAAATAAATACATAATGCATTTATATACACAATAAATAATAGATGCATAAACAAATTTTACATAAATATATATATAACATGTACATAAAATTTTGAACTCCATTTAAATACCATAGTCAGATATAGCTATCTCTATCTCTGTCTCTGTCTCTATCTCTATCTCTTTCTCTATCTCTATCTCTATCTCTGTCTCTGTCTCTGTCTCTATCTCTATCTCTATCTCTGTCTCTGTCTCTATCTCTATCTCTTTCTCTATATCTCTATCTCTATCTCTATCTCTATCTCTTTCTCTATCTCTATCTCTATCTCTATCTCTATCTCTACCTCTACCTCTACCTCTACCTCTACCTCTACCTCTACCTCTACCTCTATCTCTATATCTCTATATCTGAAGCAATAAACATGTGAAAGGCTTGTAAGTCCTGCAGTGGACTTGGACATTATGACTGCTGTTGTCTTCAAAGAGAATAAATTAAATTTGTAAAGAATTTTAGTAACAAAAATAAAAATTTTTCAATCACTGCAGCAATTTTACAATAGTAATATGATATTGAAGTTAATTTATAAGGGTGACTTCATTATACAACAATCAATATATGTAAGAAATTGATATAAGTATGAAGTTTATACCTATTATAATTATTTAGCTCATATAATTTCAAAGTTCAGATACTTAGTATAAAATATCCATCTATAGTAGCTGTGATAAACACAAGTGTGTTTTACTTTTATACATTTTATTTTGCTGAGCATTTTAAAAGTTACTTTGTATCCTCAGAAGTTAAGCATAATTCAAGAAGTATGAATTGACAAATGTACGACTCAGGTGACAATTATTTATCTCTTAAAGAAATATGAAGACATCTTACTTTGAAAATACACTGAGATTGTGAATTCCACGCACAGGACACACACACACACACACACACACACACACTCACACACACACAATTTAGCTCTTATTTGTGAGAATATTGAGACATTTTCCCTAACTGAGTCAACCAGAGATATAGGGTTCTGTCCTCCATCCATCCAAGATAGAAATGTGATAATAGGTCAGTGTTTTTTTTATCAATCACATTACTGTCCAGTATGTACAGATAAGATGGGATGGAGTAAATCATAAAGCAAAGTCCTTTTGACAGGAAAAATCTGTAGATTTGGATGGGAAGAGTTTTTGTTTTCCATAATATTTTCAGCTCCCTTTAAAATCCCATGTCAAGAAAAACCTTCACTCCTAAGGGAACGTGTGAGTAGCCTTTTGGGTGAAGAACGGCAGGAGCTATGGCGAGCCTAGGACTAGAACATTTGAGGAAGAGAAAATTTCATGTGTAAAAGATCTGAGGCTGACTTGAGCTTTGAGTATCTCAGGAAGAGCTTGGAGAACACTTTTCCTGAGTGAAATTGGGCAATGGGGGAGAAAAAGTGAGTGAAGGGCATGTGACAGAGAAGGAAAGCGAGACAGGCTAATGTAGGTCAATGTATATTGGGAATGAATGAGTTTGGGAAAGACTGCAAAGTTATAAACAGAGTAGAAATAATAGCACATATTTCCATTAGAATGTGCCAGGCACTATTTTAAGTGTTTAATTATGCTGCTTCAGTTCCCATAAAAATAAAACACTATGAAGTAGGCACATAAAATATCACAATGTTTTACACAGAAATTATTATCTTTCTAAGACACCTCTAGTCAAAGACATTTTCTAGGCGTGACCATCCTTTGCTAACTAAAGTTGATTTTCTTTTTTACTAATACTACAAATATAAGTTGTAATCCAAAGGCTCGCCGTGATTGTAACATTGAGGATAGGTAGCAGTAGAGCAAGACAGGAAGCATAGAGATGCCTTGGGAAATGGAGACTACCCAAAACTGGGGGAAACTTGGAAAATTAAGAGAGATAAACAGGTCTGTGTATATTTCTCCTGGATTCCTGTCAGTTTGTGACCCAGTGATGGTAACTGCTTTTGATAGCATTTGGCAGACCTAGGAGTGAAGATTCCAGTGGGTGGCAGCTCAGACCGAACACCAGACGACACCGTGGGATCGTAGTGAACATAAGCAATTAGTCAAAAGCACGTTCATACAAAGTTGCCTACTGCGCAATGCCCTCACCGTGGGAACCAGGATCTCTGATGAAGCAGGGTAAGTAGGTCAACAGCTAACAGCACTTCCACGAAACTGACCAGGAAACATGCTCAGATGAGGCACAGCCACTAAATAGCACACCACTGATTCTGGTAGTGTAGGATTTTACCCTAACTGTCTCACCCTTTGAAGACTGAATTACCTGAAAAATTCCATCACTGATTTTATACTTACTGGGGCTGGGGGATGGATTTCTACATCTACGACTGAGAAATTCTTCAAGCATTGCCCAAAAGAGTTAACCAAGCTACACGAAGTTGATCTAATGGTCATGACTGGAGACAGATGGGGTCAAAGGAGAACACAGAGTAGGTAACATATATGAACTTAGTGACTTAGAATATTATTCTCAGCATCTAGACAGGTTTGTAAATGGTGGGGGCAATCGATAAGAGACCCAGATGTTCCAGAGATTTATTTTTTATGAAATTAACTCAGCCAAGCTGTCCTCAGAAAAATGCAAGAGGTTTTTGTTTTTTGGTTTTTGGTTTTCTTTTCTTGAGTTAAGAATGCTGGCAAGTCGACAGGAACCCCGCAGCCAAGAATTCAGACTGCCATCCGCAGCTGTGCCAGGGTTAAAGTCATTGTCTGTCCTCGGGCCATTCATTCAGCTGTTTTTGAAATCTCATTTTTCTCACAGATAAATAGAGTGCTCACTACTTATTCATGTTCCCTTTGAGATTCTTCAGATAATTTGCAATTTAATGAGAAGTATGGGCAAGACGTTATCACCTCCTCTCTGCAAATTTAATCTTCTTTCTCTTTACTTCCCAAACTCAAACATAACATTCTAAGACTTCCTTGACTATTCACGATCTTTCCCTTTTCCAGTTCCTCACAAGTTTGTCATTTGGCACTGAGTGCTGCCTTCACTTCAGTGCGGCTAATCCCGTTATGCGCATGTCCTGTCTGCCAGACTAACTGGGGAGCCTAGAAGGCCAGCCAGGACGCCGTACTCCTTTCCTTGTGCATCCGGTGACCAGGGAAGTGCTGCGTAGGAAGCAGGCGCCTGCTGAGTAGTCGACGGTGACAGTGACGACTGCAGGAGCCGGCTGAGTAGTCGACGGTGACAGGGACGACTGCAGGAGCAGCAGCAGCTTACGGCCGCCGCGCGGTGCCAGTCGCATGGCGTAAGGACACATGTTCCCCCTTGGGAAACTTGCAAGGCGCTCTTCGTGATACAGATTTAGAAATCAGGTACCTGAGGTGCAGACAACCTGAGTAACACTTTAAAACCAGAGAGATTTTGACTGAAAAGTGATAAAACACACACACACACACACACACACACAAAAAAAAAAAAAACCCCACAGCCTTCAAATCTCCTAAGCAATGTGATAGGGCAGAAGAAGCGTCAGTTTAGGTATCGCTATGTGGGATCCGCATACCATGTGCTCAACCTGCGCTTTTCCCCAGTCGTCCCGCCCTCACTCCCCGGAGCTGCGCGTCCCTCCGAGGACGCAGCCCTCCTCCTCACCCTAACCCTAACCCTAACCCTAACCCTAACCCTAACCCTAACCCTAACCCTAACCCTCACCCTAACCCTAACCCTAACCCTAACCCTAACCCTAACCCTAACCCTAACCCTAACCCGTCAGCACATCCACCCAGCAGCCTTCCGACTCACCCAGTTATCGCTGAATTTGTCCATTCGTTGTCCTCCGCAACTGTACGTTAAACTACTGTGAACAATCCATTCATGGAACTATCTATTCACCTAGGCAACTGCTGCATGATGCACCTACTTATTTTCTTATTTCAAGTGTATATTAAAACAATTATAGTTCTGTTCATTTATTATTTAGTCACCCACTTATTCATGTGTTAATTCATTATTTATCCATTCATTCTCTCAATTATTCATGTGTTTATTAACAATACATTAATTCTTCCCCATTATGAGAGTCCTCTGTGCTTAGCGGATCCTTATTGACACATGGCATATGAAAACAAGTGGGCCATTCTCTGTCCTACAGTATTTCACAGTCTGATTGAAATAATTTAAAAACACCAATAGATAACAAAGGATAAAACTAACTGTGTTGTATGGAATGGTTCAATAAATGTCCCTTCAAGATGGTGACACACAAGTGAAGCTTAAAAGAAAGAGACGAGATGATAGACGAGAAAAATCAAAGTACTTAATTCATTACATGAAGCTACAGGATACATCTGCTGTTCCCCAATATCCACCATGTCAGTCTCACTAATAGGATGAAACAACTAATAGGTAGGTAAGAAATTGATGGAAATCAAGCATTTATTTTTCTAGAATCTATCACCAGAAGGTATATATATATATATATATAGAGAGAGAGAGAGAGAGCGAGAGAGAGCGAGAGAGAGCGAGAGAGAGAGAGAGAGAGCGAGAGAGAGAGCGAGAGAGAGAGAGAGAGCGAGAGCGAGAGAGCGCCATTTAGACAAGGCTTGGTAACTGACCATGAGCAGAAGTGAGGTATGAAACAATCTTGCCTTTCCTTGTATCCTTGTATCTCTTTCTGTCTGGAATATAATTATGTGACTCAAGCATCATGGGACATGCGGACAAAAGCAACTGCTGAGGATAATACAAGACACAGATACAAATTTCAGGATGCCTAAAGGCTCTGCGTCGGTTAACTTCTTTTGTTGTCCTTTTATCCAGGACTAAATGTAATTATTAAGGTGTGCTTTTGTGGCATGCAAATCTATGTGCTAAACTACTTGTGCTTCAGTTCTTTAAAATAGAATGTTTTAGTGACAAAATAAGAACTAGCCGACCTTCCCTTTAGGAGTGAGGGAGGACGTGCAGGCACACACTTCACCTTGCGGAAGGGCGGTGACTTTTAGTACGTGGTGGCAAAACGTGTCCTAACTCTGTGAAGACAACACGTTTCTGAGTCCGTTGACTTAGGAAATGATTGGAAAATTTCAGAATCTTGGTCTGTATTAAATTCTTCTTCTATCTGTTAGTAATAGTCCCTGACAGGCGAATGATTCAGGGCTTCAGTGAAAGAGTTTTTGCCTACTGAATATTATGAAGGTCTGCAGAAGGATGAGCTCTGTATGTGCAGTGTGTAATCCAAGTTGAGTGAGAAGCTATTAATTTGGGCCCTAATGCATTGCAAAATGAATTCATTTTGTTTCTTAAATTGAAGAATCAATGTTTAAAAAATCTCAGAAAAGTATTGTAAGCAGGGAGAGCAATAGGACAGCAAATTTGTTTTCATTGAAATTTGGTATCTAGATATTGGAGACAGAAACATGAAAGCAAAGAGGCGCCTCCCAGCCACCTGCTGCCGTACAAAGACAGCCGCCACCTTTGTTATCTCCTTTCTTTTTCAGGAGAACAACAGTAGGGTGTGCAGGACTTACAGAGATTTTAAAACAAATTTTTAAGCTTACTACTATTTTTATCTACATTTTTAGGGTATTACAATAGAATATGCAGTGTTCCCAGCCTAGCAAAAAGAAGCCATGCAAAAAGAAAGCTAGTAAATTGTAGTCAGCCCGTCTAAGTGCTATAGCTACAAGGCAACCAGCTGGCTGAGATTTTACAGATAAACAGATACCTGCAGGGAGGAGTGAGATGCGGTGATTGTAGAAAGTTTTTGATTTACAGTAAATAAGGGATCCAAGAAGCTAAGAACGAACAAAATAGATATAAAATTATCTTTTGTAGGCACACTTTTCTCAAATTCCTGAGAACAAGATGCAAGAGAGAACAATCCAGTGGACAGGTAGGACACGAACTTGTAGTAGACTTCCAGGGGGTGTGATGCATAATTCAGTAGCTTTGATTTTGGGCCACACATAAACAAAACTGCCACTCTGGGAGTGAAAAAAAGAGAAGTTCTTTAAAAAAGCTAAAGAACAAAGTAAAAATAAAGTCAAGTTAAATATAGTAGAAAAGGAATTAGAACAATGAAAGACTTCTCTACAGGAGACACATAAACCGAAAGATACTAACGTGACATGTTTAAAATGTTGAAATAAAAGGAATAAAATTGATTTTACACTTGATCTTAGCCAGAAAGCTGAGAAGCAATAAAAAAATTAATTTTAAAATGTTCAGTTAACCCAAGAACAGTCAGAACAAGAAGAAAAATTAAATAAAGAATGTATCAGGGGCCAGGGAGATGGCTCAGTAGAATAAGGGCTTTCCCAGCAAGCACAAGAGCCTGAGCTCAATCCCCAGTTCCACCAAAAAAAAAAAAAAAAAAAAGTATCAAACAAACACATCAGCACCACATGTCATGCCAGCACCAGGCCTGCCCCTGGTGCACTGAGCTGGTCACGTAGCCAGACCACGGTGGTGCACACCTGTAATCATAGCCCAGGGGAAGCTGAGACAGGAGGATCACTATGAATCCCTGCTGCATAGTGAGACCCTGTACCAAATACATAAAGGAAACAAACCCATACACATAATGCTTAGTAGATTTTAATCCCAACGCAATAACATCATACAGTGTGGGTATTCTCTACACAACTATGCTGACACATCGAGTACAAAATAAAGCATGCAGCTATATGCCGTGCTCCAGGGAGCTACTTATTGCAGTTGAGGCTACCCTAACTGAGTACCAAGCCTGGGCGGTGTTTACACAGCCTGGCAGGCTGAGAACAGGGTAGCAGGGTGGCAGCAAGATGGGGTTCCAATGAAGGTTGTCTTCCCAGGAGGCAGACTTCTTATGCTTTTCTTGCATTTCCAACTCGATAGCCTGGCATCTTCTTATGAATATGCTGACTCACAAAAGCCTCCTCCTCAGGGTCCAAAGAGCCCATCCCAATGTATTACGTGCTGAAATTCAGGTGGAAGCACATTAATTGGCAGATACAGAAACACTGGCTCCACTATACCACTTTAAATACAAAGCCTTACACATTGTAAAAGTAAAAGGGTGGAATAAAATGCAATCTAATTTAACCAAAAGAAAGTTCAAGAGGCTGCATTATTTTCAGATAAAATATAATTCAGAACAAGAAATAATATCCAGAATAAAATGTAACATGATAGAGTCATTTCTTCCAAGAGCATTTTTTAAAATTTTTAATTTTGTATGCATAGAACATCATGGCCTTCACATACTTAAGTCAAAATCTGTTAGTACTGAAAGGATACTTATACTAATCTACAAGCATATAAATTTTGGAGACATTAGTAATTCTTGGTAACTAATAGAAGACAAAAAAGAAATAAAAAAATTTATAGAAGATCTCAAAGTCAGTAGCCATCAGTTTGACTTATTTGGCATTTGAGTGGAAATTGTTATTCATATATTCATACATATGTACAGAGCCACATACACACACATACATATGTACAGAGCCACATACACACATACATGCATATGTACAGAGCCACATACA
>NW_004524882.1:609054-634982 GCF_000260255.1 Octodon degus
ACATACATATGTACAGAGCCACATACACACATACATACATATGTACAGAGCCACATACACACATACACACGTACCAGATATGCATTTTCTCCGGCATGCATGAGACTTTCACCAAGATACACTGTAAGCGGAGTGATTCAACAAACCTTAAATTAGAAAAACTGGAAAATCATGCAAAATAGGTAACTTAGCCACCACACAAAATTGACCTAGAAATTAATAACAAAGGGGCAGGGGAGATGTCTCAGTGGAATAAGCACGCCCCTGGAAAGTGCAAGGGCCTGAGTTCAAGCCCTGGTTCTGCCAAAAGAAAAAAAAATCAATAAAAAACATACCTAGGAAATCTCAGATTATTTGAACATCAAAGAAGATATTTATAAAGAATGCATATATAACAAAGAAAGTCTTGAGGAAAAAATAAATTGAATGGAAATATAACTGAGGTTAAATTTGCAAGTCACAGCTAAATAAGTACGTAATGAGAAACTTATAACATTAAATTCTTCTCTTTTAAAATATCTTAAATCATTACCCCAGTCTTAGTTCAAAACTTAGAAGACCAAGAGTCAAATCCAAAGCAAATACAGAGAAGGGAATAAGACAGTTATGCCCATATTGGGCCAGCCAAATAACTGAGCCAATTAAAGCACCTGCAAGCAGGGGCAGGGGCCGGGTTTTGATCCCCCAGCCTGCCGTGCTGGCCCCACTCCCGGGGTGTGCTGAGACAGCAATTGAGACTGGGCGTGATAGCACACACCTGTAATCTCAGCACCGGGAGGGTGTAAACAGGCAGATCACTACAAGTCCGATCTAGTAGTGAGACCCTGAACACCCTGTAGACCCTTCCCTAAAAAGAGAGAGAGAGAGAGAGAGAGAGAGAGAGAGAGAGAGAGAGAGTTATGACCACAAATCACTAAAACTGAAAACAGAAACTATTAAAAAATTCAAAACAAAATCTATACATCTGAAAAATTGATAGAACTCTGTACATACTGGTAGCCAAAAAAGAGAAAAGTTAAATACATGCCAGGGATAAAATAAGAGGCCCAGTTACAGACACTCATAGATATTAAAATGTTCATGGAAATGGTGAAATCGGATAATCTGTACGGGAATTGCATGACGGCAATCTTGTTTTCACTCCACTGTCACCCTTTGGGTAAGAGACGGATTACTGAATCATGAAGAATCAGAGCTGGGCCTGTTAAAGCTCAGCACTCGTGCTAACTAAAGTTCCTGGTCTTGAGCCACATACCGTGGCTGAATGAGCCTTTGAGGTTTCGCTGAGCGGTGAGATGACAAGGTTCTGTGCCAGGGAGGCAGCGCCTCCACAGGGGTGTCTGGGTGGCTGAGGGGTGCATTGCGGTCAACCACACTGCTGTCTTCCAATAGTTAGTGCCTTTTCTCAAAGAAAGAATAAACAAGAACCATGTATTTTAGCATCAGGGGTGCCCTTCTAGGAGAAAAGTTTTATTTCCAATCATCTTTTCACTGTGGCCATACAGTTAGGCAAAAAGATGTGTGCAATTCAATATCATATACTTTACACAGTATTCCTGTGGCAACAAACTAGAGAACAAATTAAGAGCTTCAATTGTAAGGTATTGTATAGAATGAATTGGTTACGTGGTACCAGATCTGAAAAAATGCATAGAACCAAATCCTTGACAATCCGAAACTACCAAAACTCATTAAAGAAATGGATCTGTGGAGTGATCTTCACCTATTAAGCTTTAGTAACAAAAGTACTATATCCTACCATCCCTTGAGTTGCAGCTACCACAGGAATCCAAACAGTAATGGTCTCCATGGGTAGCCACTTGGTGAGAGCTGAGTGATGCAACTCGGGGCTCATTTGTCTGAGACCAGCAACACAGCAAATGCAGCAGCTGCAGAGAACAGCACCGAGGGCTGGCAAGATAGCTCGGCAAACTAAGGGCCTGCTTAAACAAGTGCAGGGACCGGGGTTCAAGCCCCAGCACCACATGATGCACCAGCCCTGCCCCTGGGCATGCTGAGCCCACCAAGACCAGGCATGGTGGAACATGTCTGTAATCCTAGCTCTGGGGAGGCTGAAAGCAGAAGGATCACTATGAGTCCAAGCTGTGTAGTGAGACCTTGTACCAAATACATTAAAAAAATAAAAATAAAAAGACACCACCTCAGGGAGAGAGGAGAAACTACCCTGCCTACCAAGGTCAGCAATGGGCATGAACCCTAGAAGTAAGAAATGTGAGGAAGATACCTAACAGCAAAAAGGTGAATGGTCACCAAGTACACATGAGAATAAGGCTTGGATGTCTCTAAGGGACTGGAATTTGAGTACTAGGGAATGCCTATAATGAACTAACATGCATAAGGTAAGGGTGTGGGTCCCAGACAACTAAACAGCAAGGTATGTGTAAAATAACCACAGGCCTTTACATGAAGCAGAATGCATATATGCCTTCATTGTTACTTTTGGATGTTAAGTAGAAAAGAGACAGTTATGAAATAAAATGCATTTAAGAAGCCAGCAGGGACATTTCCTATAATTCCATGCATATGAACTGTACAGAATGAGTAAATCTACAAAAAGTGAAAGTCTATCAGTGGGTCCTAGGACTAAGGTGAGTACGAGGTAATGGTTTTAAAGTTTCCTTCTGAGGGCCGGCCAAGTAGCTCTGTGGGCAGGGGCCGGGGGCTCAATAACCAGAGCTGGCCTGATGGCTCTGCCCCTGGGGCATGCTGAGACGGCAACTGAGTCTGGGCATGGGGGTGCACGCCTGTAATCCCAGCTCTTGGGAGGCTGTAAACAGAGAATCACTCCGAGTCCAATCTAGTGGTGAGACCCTGAACACCCCGCAGACTCTTCCCTAAAATACAAAAAAAAAAAAAAAAAAAAAAGTTTCCTTCTGGGATGATTAAACTGCACTGAAGTAAGTGGTAAAACTTGTACTTATAATAATATCTATTTAGTTATACATTTAAAAACTGAAAGTAAAAAAAAATAGAAAGGAAGTAATTAAAAGCTTTATTCACTGTACCCAAAAATGTGGGATTTCTTCATTGGGTTGTGAGTACCCATGGGAGAGGCTTTTAGATGTACTGACAGAAAATTAGATTTTAAATCAAAACTCCAGCATCAATGTAGAAAGCTTATTATTGGAAGACACACAATCAAGAAGGTATGAAAGTTGATTAGGCTTTAGGAGGAGAGACTGAGGGCCAAAGCTGGGCAAGGAGAACTGAGTGGAATGAGCAGAGAACGGGAGAAGAGGAAACTAAGTCAGACAAGAAAGCAGCACTGGCATGAACTCTCCTGATCGTGGGCTGTGGAGTCTGGGACATGACAGAAAACTCTTATAGCTCCAAAACCTTCTTAGTAATTTTCTGCCACATATTATAAGTTTTATTTATTAGGAAAAATAAAACATTGTAGTCACCAAGCTTGTGAAATATTACCAACGGCTTGGACATATCTAAATTCATAGCTAGGCCGAGCCTTCTGCTGATACTTTACAATACCAGACTCCTTTTGTTATTCTAGTTCACAAAGCTTGTAAAACTTTTGCAATTACCCTTTAAATTAAAATCCAAGTGCTCCTTGTGGAATACAGCCAGTCTTAATTTCTCCATCAAATGAATAACCTCATGTCAATAATTTCTTTACTGAAACAAATCAACAGTCTCCTGAAACCACCATTAAGTAAAGGCTCCTGAATCCTAACAGGATGCATTAAAGCCAGTGGGCGGCAGTTACTTTAACTTGTCATAAAAGTATGACATATAGAACTGATAACAATGGCTTCGTTGAAGGTTGGCTATTTATAGCAGCACTAATTGTGCGTGATAATCTATTTTACAGCTCTTTCTTTACCTAGGAGACCACAGTGAACATACAAGAAATAAACTGATGTCAAGAAGGAACGTTATGAATACAGTTTTCAATGTTCCATCTGAATAATTCCAGAAGAAGAAAATTTACCATGCTATGCCCAGTTGTATCTCTTTCCACTCACTTTCTTTGTGCATTTGGAGCACAGCCACAGCACTCATGAACATGAAATCCACTCTCATTTCTGTTCCAATTCTGTATGCTGTCTACTCTGACATGAACAAATGCTCATTTCCTGCTTGTCTGATTAATGTGGACTTTTTAAGGCTCAAGTAGGGGTTACCTCTTTGGGAAAACCCTTCTTAATTTTCCCCTAAGCTCCACATGAGCTATGTGATCTTGGAGAGCCGATATTTCATATGTAGAACCATAGTTAGAAGGTGTAATATTGTAGAGAAAATGTTAGTTTTAACAGTGCCCTGGAACTGGGATTAGCTGTTGTAACAAGTAGACCACCAGAAGAATGGTCATGCACCCTTAAAAGTTTCTGTCCCTGACCACCACAGGGCAAAATGCTAAGATCCCCAAGTTCCTTACTTAACGTAGTTCAGTATGTGTACGTAATCTATGCACAACCTCTCATAAGTTTTACAATTAAAATTGTTTTTAAAATGTTTTAAAATTATCTCTGGGCTATTTTTGATCCTTCAGACAACGTGGTGTGTAAATTGCTGTCGGGTCTTGTTGAGGGAACAGTGATAGGCAAGCAGGTCACAGCTCACCTGCTGCAACTCAGATTCCTGCTACCAAGAAGAGAAGAGGACGACTTAGAAGCAAGATGAAACCGATGAAGAAAGCCATCCAGGCAGACGGAAGACAAGTTCCTGCTCGCTGAAAATGGTGCTCTTGAATATGGGAAGGAGAGATGGACTGGAAATGCGGCGGTAAGTGTCAGCACGGACGCGGTTGCGAAATGACGAAGCTCGAGCAACAGGTAAGATGGCGAATACGCAGAAGAATACACAGCTGGAGACAGAGGTGTGGACAGACGCAGGGCCTGCACGCGCACATTCTGTCTGGGTCCTGGAAAAGGCAGCGGCGCAGCGATTCATCCTGAGGCGATGTGCACAAAGCATCTAAACCACGGTTTCTGGACACCCAGGAGCAAACTGCTCAAAGCACCAGCAGACCACCTTAACGAGGATTAAGATAATGTGTCTTTTATTCTAATAACATTTTTAAAAAGCTAAACATCTCCTGAATATTTTAATCACAGATTCTATGCAATGAATGAAACATACAATTCTGGATTTGCTGTTGTATCTAATATGTGTAATTAGGATAATTATGAAAATTCCAGTGATGTCTGTTAACTAGATAATGTCAGGTTAATGCTCCCTTTCTTGGTTTTGGTGACTATCTTGTACCTATGCTGGAAGATGCTCTTCGTTCAGAAGAAGTAATTGGAGCATTCAGGAAAGCGTTGCAGGTTGAGCCTGGTTTAGCAAAGGCAGCAGTCTCCCATATCTGTGCCTTAAGCCATATTTTCATGAATAACGTGTAAGAGAGTTGTACATAGTTTAATTATCTTGAGACTCGAAGATAGCCTTGGATTATCCAAGCAGATCACAAAATTACATTAAAGGATGTTAGTAGAGAGAGATAAAGATTTGAGTGAGACTGAGGTAAATAAAATGGGGTCATTGCAGCAGAGATTGAAGTAACCCAGCACCAAGCCGAGGAATGTTAGCAGCTGCCACAGCTGAAGACAGCAAGATGTAGAGCTCCCTGGAGCCTCCAGCGGCAATGGCCTCTCCTAAAGCTTTATTTCAGCCCGGTGATGCTGAACTGCGACCAGGTTTCATTGACTAGTTACCAAGGATGTGACAATTTGCTACGCTGGCCACAGGAAACTTATACAAAGGGTACTATACTTCATTCTTACTTTTTCAGAAAAATATAAATGCTAATATTAATATTTTGATGAAAGACATACAAGAGCTCTGTATCTACTTTTTAGGTATTGGCATTACTTGAAACTGTTAAAGGATTAAATTATTAGGAAAGCTATTGATCAAGTAACAGGAAAAGTGAAGAAGATCAAATCATTTCTATAGCTCCTGTGATCTGGACTATTCACCTGAGAATACTGCCTTTATTCTGAAGTTCTTTGGTTGTTCGCTGTGGCTGTGCTATTTTCAGGTGCCACACTCGTATCCCAGACCTGAAAGGCTCGGGTAAAGGAATGTGCCAGTTGCATGGAACTTTTCTTCTTAATTTTTAAGTTTGTTATTTACTTTTTTATTTTTAAAGAGAGTACAAATCAGAATTAAAACAGAAAAATTATAAATGACATAGAATTTCACTTAATAAAGTAGCATGAATTTCATAGTATTGTGGTAATGCAGGTTGTCGTGTTCCAACCAGTGATTCATATTACCAGATATATGCATGAAAAATTGGAAAGAGAAAAAGAAATGTATAAGAAATAAAGAAGAGAAAAAACACAATTGGAAAAAAGGAGATGAAACAAATTAAATATTATCTGCTCCTTCCCATCGATCAGCAGAAATGCACAGTACAGTTGTCCAAACCATCCTGCTTATGCACATAGTAGATAAATCTCTTTCCAACACATCCTCTCCTGTCCTACTCAACTCGGTAATTCTTGCCTTTTGAATGAGTTCATTCCTTTTTCCAGTATCTATTGAACCCTTAGAGAGAAAAACAATTAAAATGGTAATACAGAATTTCAAAATAAGATAGTAGGAAATTAACAATGGTGAATACATTGCAGATTGTTATCTTCAAAGTGGTTACTCAGGATATGTGATATGGTATGAAAAATTAATCAAATGATGTAAGCACAAACTGTTCTTCATAATGAACTAATAGATCTTATTAGTATAATTATCTTAGTGATCTTGTATATATGTTCTTTCTCTTCCTTCTTTTCCCCATCCCTGTTTTTCTGTCCTTTTGATATATTTCTTTAATCATGAAAGTAGACATTTTCTAGCTAGTCTTGAAAAATGTCTATTTATATTTCAGTAACTAGAATTATACCAAGCTGCAAGGGAATCCATGAAGATACGTTCATCTCCAAAATACTTCAATGGAAATGGTGATGGAGGAAAAGATTGAAAAACAAAAACAACGGAACAAACATAAACACTTGAGTTGGGTAATACCTGGTGTGTAATACGCGTAGTTGCTTTATGCTTTTCTAATGTGTCAGCTTCTTAATACACAAGGAGTTCATCACAATGCCTTAAATATTGTCATGGTTTGGGGATTTTGCAGGGAAAACAAAATAACACAGGACACATTTTGTAATATTAGCTTGTGGTAACCACCCAAGAATCATATACAAGAAATGCAGGAAATCTATCCACACACTAAATTCTAAAGAATCCAGCTGAGGGCCTGAATCCTAATATCCTGCATGAGTCCAGCTGAAACCCTAGAACTCACAAAGATGCCTCCCAGAAGTCCAACTGGAGGCCTAGAACCCACAACAGTCTCATGCAGGCTTGTCTAACAGATCTGCGCTGGAAAGTCCCAATGATCAGTGGTGGAAGCTCAGAAGTCTATGCTAATGGGATGAAGGATTCGTGCTAGCAAGCTGAAGGATCTGAACTGGAGCTAGAAAGCAATCCTCAGCGGAAGCACCAGAGCTCCACGGAAAGTACCACAGCGATCCTCAGCAACGAGTCCCAAGTCCCTCCAGTGATGAGGAAAGCCGAGCTCCCATCAGGAAAGCCAATGCATCAAGCTTCTCCGCGAGACTGAGCAGGACACCATCTTCCCTCCAGAGCCAGGAAGCGATGCTCAAGATGAGGGCCAGAGCTTCTCCAAAGGTCACTGGGAGCCATGCTGTTACGCTGAGCTGTAGGGGACTCAGGTCAACAATTTCTGACATTGCCAGTCAAGCAGAAGACTCAATACTATTATGGGCTACTGGACTCTTTTAGAATATTTTGCTGAGTTTACACACCTATAATATTCAAATAATGGAACTTAACAAAAAAAGGGTATATAGATGAATGTCCATTTTGTATCTATGTATTCAAATTGGTTAGGACAGATACATAGTTACATTCTCTTGATGAATACAGTGATTTGTTCTAATGGTGTTTGTAAATAGAAATATCAAGTCCGCATCTTGTACAGCAATTAACCACTAGAAAGAATGTATGCAATGTGTTAATTATTGAAACTGTCCTACCAATTTGATTTGAAACTGTCTCATTGCTATTTGTTTATCAATAAAATTATGGGAAAGAAAAAACAAAGTTCATCAGGAAAGCTAGCACAACAAGGCCCTCCAGCAGAACAGCCCAGGAGAACCAACAGCTTTCAACAGCTCCAACAACTTCTCCAAACAGCATCCCTAACAGCGCTTTGACAACTTCCCCTGTTCTACCTTTATGCTGCTGGCAGTAGGGGGGCCTCCCGCACCCAGCACCACGCTATTTTAATTCAGCTGGGTGTGATAAGTTGACCACCAGTTAGGAATCCACTGAAAAAATATACTCTATACATATTCACATAATTAGTGCATGTACAAATGAAAACATAAATAAATGAACTAATTAATCTAAGGTTCCAAGCTCATGGTCTCCATGAAAATAAACAGTTTCATCACATCCTGGTATCAATGTACAACCACTTAAAGCACATTGCTATTTTTAAAGCACATTGCTATTTTAGAATGCTGTGCCCTTTAATGTTAATTGTTAACTTATTGTGGTACGGAGACTTGAACACAGGACCTTGCACTTGCCAGCAACCGCTTATTCTAGTGAGTTATCTCCCCAGCCCCGATTAATTTTTATCTTGGTTAAGAGATTCCTGGAGAAGGGACTGGGTCAGAGTGGCACTTGCAGATAACTGTGCTGTTAAGAGCTGGTCCCCTGTGGGAGGCGCTGAGTCCCTGGTGATGTATCAGGGAGGGTTTCCCTCCCACTGGGCCCATTGCCCTGCTTTGCTTCCCAGCAAGCACGGCTGAGCAGGTCTGTCCCATCTTATCCTTCTACTCTGGGGCTTGTCTTGGAGCTGGACAATCTTGAACTAAAACCTCTGAGCCGTGGCCCCGACGGAGCCTTTCCTGCTGGGTTAGGTTTTGGGGCCAGATGCTTTGCTGCTACAGTGGAAAAGCTGACAAAAAATACGTTAGCTATCTGAGCAACTAACTTGAAGATAGCATCATGTAATACAGCAACCATGGTTGAGTTCCTATTACTTTAATGAAATCTTATATTGCTTCTAATGCTTTATTTTCTACCACTATTTGTATTTTTTTAAAAAAATATACATTAACTTACAGAGTATCATTTTGTCTTTCAATTTACACACTTTGTGTTGTAATATGTTCCTACTTTTCTGTACCTTTTCTGTGCCCATTGTTATATTAAAACCATGTCAACCTTTTACTTGAATTGTAACAATAATCTAACTCTCACCTATTTACTATCTGCCCTTCTACCTCATTAATGAGGCTCAGAACTAGAAATACACTGGAGAGCAAAAACAGGAAAGGTGAAAAGTGGTAAACAAATTGGTGTACGAACTGATTAATAAGGAGTACCCAATAAATATTCAGAAGATAATTTTCTCAAATAACTGAGTTTATGGGAATACCAAGCACAGCAAGAGAGACTAGAATAAGAGGTTGAGCTAGATCAGTGAGTTATTTTCAAGAATAAATTGATGTGTCTGAGGGCTACTCCTGTGTATATGACTAGTTGAGAATTAGACATTTCAGGCTTGATCTAAGAGGATTAGCACAGAGATATACAATTTATATTATTTGAGATGCCAGTCAAGAATAAGAATGACAAGATTTCCTTAGGCAACCGTACAAAAGAAAAAGAAAAGGGAGGACAAAACAAACCTTGGTGTGACAAACTCCGATGGTATCCCACCCCTGCATGGGGAAAAACTATCCGGTACAGAGGCAGCAGACAATTCAGAGAAGGGAGAAGATGTTACTATTTCTTCTAACATTAATTCTATATGTGAGGCAAGCTAATTCTTATCACACTGGAATGGGAACAAAAATTACCATGGAGATTTGTAAAAATACTTATTTCCAGGACCCAAGAGCAGCTGTTCTAATTCAATGTGCTTTGTGTCAACTGAGAAGTCCAGAAGCTTCGCTGAGTAACTCATCAGTTCTGCAGCCTGGGGCTTAGAGGGCATGCCTTACCTCTAAGACTAAGATGTTGCTCATCGTGTCAGCCTGAGAGTTTAAAGGTGAAGTGACTCAGCAGGGGCCGGCGTCCTCACTTTGTAAGCATCCTGGGCCTGTGCAAGGGAGGCCACCCAGGTGATAGGTGATGAAAGCACTATCCTGCCCTGGGGCAGAGAGCCTGCATAGAAGGAGGAAAAGAGGCTTGTCCCCGCCTTTTTGCTCGTGTTGCTTTGGATGTCTTCTGCCCTTTTGAACCGATCCCTCCTCTGTCACACCACCCTACTTTGGAGCCAGCTGATTATGGACAGAAATCACTTCAAGCTGTGAGCTAAATAAACCTTTTCTTCTTTAGCTTTCAGTGTTGGGTATTTTGTCCCAATAACCAGAGAAAATTCACTGACACATGCTTCAAGTGAAGAATCTGTTTCTAAAAAGCTTTCACACAACAGTAGGGCAGCCAGCTCTTATTTTTCAAGGCTCTAGACTGAGTCACTGTGTGTGGATCAGGGCAGAAACGTTAACATCATCTCAGAACTTAATGAAAAATAAAATCTTAAGACTAACACTGATCTACTTCATGAGAAAATGCCATTCAATATTATCCATAGGTGACGCATAATATTAGTATTTACAAAATGCTGCAGCTAGAAGACAGTGTTTAACATGCTTTTCAGTTTTCACATCTGATAAAATGACAGTGTTGAACTTATCTCCACATACTAGGGGGTAAAGCTTCTGATGTGCACACAGGCAGGCATTGAGGTGTAAACTGCCCCTCTGTTGCTCCTTCCTATGTGCAATGTGGAGATCTTATGCCATCCTCCTTAGTTGTGGTAGAGTAAGGTAGCTCACATGCCTGGCTCTCCTTTGAAAACAGCTGCAGTCTGACACTGGATTTATATTCTACATGAATATGCAGGTTGCAAAGCTGCTTGTGAAATCGTTCATTTGTTACATTGGTTCCACCTATTTGATTAGTTCATTCGGTAATTTTAATGGAGATTTAAGTGAAATGATTCTAGTTAATGATTATTGATTTGAACCTCAAGAAGAGGGAAATAAAATTTATTACCAGGTAATTACAATTTAAAACACACATATTGGGTAGGTAAAGATGCTAACTGATTGGAGATAATGGGAGTTTAAAAACTGATGTAAAATCAGGACCAGGTCAGAGGAAGGTGGACTCTGACTTACCATAATTAAAACAGAAATAAGAACAAACTGACAAAAAATTAAGTAGTTTGTTGAGCAGCGTATTTTCACTACCAGAAGTGTTAAGCTAAAGTAAGATGCTGCTGGCAATGCATACTGCAAAGCCTTGTGTTTTGACAGGAAATTTCAATCATGCTGTCAATGACTTTAAAGGTCACATATCTATTTCACGACATCTGTACTTCCAGTTTTATGTTTTTCTCCCTCTTAACCAAGAAAGCCCATATGTTCTATATGAAATTATTTCGTAATAATGCAAGAGTTATTGATGAATTTTCTTCAAAGGATTTTGTTTTGCAAATTTACTGGGTCTTTAACCCACGCAATCAAAATAAAGATAAGTTCAGTAGTTAGGAAGATACTATTAAGAATCAGTCAGACCAAAATTACACCATAATTCTGCCATTTATAAGTGATGTGATATGGGCAGATATTCTACGTGATAAAACATGTATCGTATACAATATAAAATGTACATGTGTACTGTGGATTCTGTTCAGATCACATAAATCTTTCACCTTTTAAAAACATACACATAAATGCCACATAATTTTATACAGAAATTGATAAACAAATATAATTCGGCAACAGATTCTCTGCCCCTAAACTGATTTACTAGTAGAACTTGTGACAAACAATACTGTACAGATTATATGTAGAATAAACCATGTCAGAAATTAAACATGAATTATCTCTCCTGAAGAACCCATGTGATGCTCTGAAAAATAAAGCTACGTCCACAAATTCCTTGATGTGTCTCCCTTTCAATATATAAAATGTAAATCCCTCTGATCAAATTTTGGCCAAATTTAATTACTGGTTTCTAATTAATACGATACAACACAAATAATGGTAGGTCACCTTTAAGAGTAATATTTGAGAAAGCTATCACCTCCATCTTGAGCGTATTATCTCTCTTAAAACCCAGTTGACATGCTGGAGGCCATGGACAGGCGCAGTGAGGTGACGTGTGGCTGCAGAACTGGCATCGCCGCCGGGATGGATGGTAGAGCGCCTCCTGCCACAGTCACCCCAGCGAGTTTGGGAAAGGGTGGGCTTCCACCCAGCCTTCCTCAGAGACCCCATTGAAAGCTGACAGCTTTCTGTAGCCTCAAGAGAGGCCCTTGGAGCCAGATCACTCAGTTAAATTGCTCCTTGATTGTATAATGTGGAGCAGTGCATGCTCGTTGCTTTCTAAGCTGTTGGAAGTTTGGATTCTTTGTCACGTAGCGGTGAATAGTCCCTCCATGGTAAGTCTTCCATGGAGCAATCAAGCAACGTGATAACTCTTAAAGCTTTCTACATTTTAACTGTTTCTTTCCTTGTCTTGGTTTTGCTTTTCTCTCTTTACATCAATTGCTTTAAAAAAAAAAAAAAGTATTTTTCAGTGATTCACTATCTGAGAAAATTATGATTAAACTCAATGTATAACTAAGTTTTAACCCATGAAATCAAAGAATAAGTCATGATTTTGAAAAATATGTAGATCACCCCACCAAGCAGCACATTCATTCTTCAAGTGATCTGCGTGACTAAGAATAAATAGAGGGGATTTCATGAATGCTAATAGATCTTCAAAACAAATTATCCAAACATCCAGTTAATTCTTGAAGCGTTGGCACTTAAATCCAAGTTAACTGTGAAATGTAGATTCCAGTTCTACAATTGAAATGAGTCTGAGCTTCCATGGTTGTCAATTTCACATACCAAAAGAAAAACAAGGGGCTTTGATCTACTGCGTAACCCTACAAAGCTCTGCCATGCTGCTAGGGAAGCAAAAGTCACACCTTCATACACAGAAATCAGGAAGTGATTGGAATCATATCTGTTTTAGTGCCAATTAAATATAGCTGAAGATTTTTTAAAAATATTTTATCCCGCGGCCTGCCCCTTAGCTCAGGTGTTTAAGTGCCTGCTGAAACAAAGCAGTCAAAGGATGCTGTGGTTCGATCCCCTCATCCTCAAGCCAAACCAGACCTGCCCTGAAGGCATCCTGAGCGGCCCAAAATAAATAAATAAATAAATAAATAAATAAATAAATAAATAAATTTTATCCCTAAGGAATTAGCCAAATAAGACTAAAAGCCTTTTCTCTCATTAAGCCATTTCTATGCAAAACATGCAGTAAATGTGAAACAACTCTATGATATATTAATTAGCACATTTATGTTGTTGCACACACCACTGGGACAAAGCACCTCACTGGAGTACTGGCACAAGTGCCGGCTGTCCCATGCCTTCCCGATTTTTTTTTTTTTTTTTCAGAACCGGGGATTGAACTCAGGCCCTTGCGCTTGCCAGGGAAGCGCATATTCCACTGAGCCATCTCCCCTGCCCCAGAATTCTTTAGATTCTATTTAAGCATGTGAATTGTCATCTACCTAAAATCAACTCACTCCATATTTTTTTTTCTTTCTCAGCTCTTCAATGCTTCTAATATATATATATATATATATATATATATATATATATATATATGTGTGTGTGTGTTTCTCTGAGGGTTTCCAGATTTTAGTATAAGCCAGAAAAGTGTATGTGAGTTTTGAGGAATAAAATGTGAGTGTGTAGTAGGTAAGTTTTGCTGATGTGGACTGAGGGAGGTTCAGGCAGGTCAAAGTGATGAGACAACAAAGGACGATGGAACAGACCTGTCAGGGATCATAAAGAAAGGACACCGAAGGTCCAGAGCACACGGCCTCTCCGAAATCTATTGGGCTGCAAAGCCCAAAGGCTCATGAGTTCCGCAAGCCAGAAACAGAGCTAAGGGAAGGTCAAGACGCAGTTGTTGCTTGTCTTTGTTTGTAAGCTTCCTCACTACGTTCACACTACTTGATGGGTTTGAGTATACAGACATTTGATAATTCTCAAGGGCCTGTTGGGAGAAGTCTGTCATTCTTTAAGGCAAAATAGATTATAAGGTTTCTCTAATGTGCTGTAACTCTTTAAGATCCAATTATAGTATAGCCAATGACATTGGACCCTAGGATACTGAACTTATCAAATTAAATGCTGGACTTTTCCTAAATTAATTGATTCTTTAAAAGTAGCAGAGTAATAGTCACTGTTTATAGTATGCATTGGCTCTTTTGTTCCAGTAATAAAGGTATTCATAGTATCAACAACTCTTACCTTAACTTTATTGTAGTAGGTTATTAGTGTGCCACTTGTGGATTTAGAATAAGAAATAATCCAGTAATTCAAAGAGTATATCTTTAAGTTTTAAAGACACACAGAAGATATTTCTGTACAAAATGTACATTCTGATAACTAACTAGTTTTGTAATTTTAAGCCGATCAATGATAAAATAACTTAAGTAACTATATATTTCTAGCACAGGTGCATGTTCATAAATGCTACAAACATATGTTTATTTATGTGTATAAGTGATGTAAATATTATATATAAATATACATAAAACTCCAAGCAGAAAAGTAACAAATGAGGAACCATCTTTCCAATGCGTATTGATTGCTGTCCTTCTCCTTTATTTTTGACAAGTAGGTAAGCGTTCTCAATAATACATAACTCATAGTTCACACTTGGTATATCTTGTATTTAGATGTCCCCCTAAGGCCTCGTGCAGTCCGTGTCTGCAGCCTTCCTCCACCCCGCCATGCTAGGGGCTGTTCGCCTCTGACGCCCCCCTGCCAGGCGAGCCTTGGAGCCAGTCACCTATGGACTGAGACCTCTACAGACACTGAGCTGAAATAAACTCTCCCTCCCTTAACCTTGGGTGGTAGGCAACTAAAGGAAGTAACTAAGGCAATCGTACTTTCCCAAATTTTCTTTCTAATCTTAAATTGAAGTCACCCTAATAGTGTTGAGGATTAATTCTTCTAAAAGGTCCATAGACAGTATAATGACACGCAACAATCAACTCTGAACCAGCAGCTCTGGTTCCTTCAGACATAGCTCAACGGACACAGCTGTGAAACTATCTAGACACTTTCCTCTTAGACTTTGCCAGCGTGTTTGTACCCTTACTAAATGAGAGCTCATGAGCCGATGATGATGCACAACTGTACTGGGATGGGCTGCTTAATATGAAGGATGAATACCACTGCTTATCAAGTTCTTCCCATGTTCCTAGGCATAAGGTAGATACATTCTTTCCAGAAAATGCCTACTAAATTTCCCAAAACTCATGGGGTTTATTTTGAAAATACCACCATTGTATTGATTAAGTTATATTTGCAGTAAGTCAAAGCCATTAGGTTATTTTGTTAATGACAGCTTCAGACAAACATAGTTAGCTTATCCTATTCATATGAACATAATGCAGAATTTATTAATTGTTCTGTAAAATTTTACTTTTCGAAAGGATTGTAATTTAATGAAACAATTTTAAGCTTTATTGGGAGCTAGATCCGACTTTCATCACCAGGACTACTGAAACTTCTCAACTTGAAAATTTTCACTGATCTGTACATTCTGCTTTATTATGATAACAGATAATAGATAATATACACATGGATTATGACATAGAGATAAAGTATGGGAAATACTTAAGTAAAAGTTGGCTCAATAAATGTATATTAATTTATCATGGACAGTTATATTTCAAACTAAAACAATCTCAAAGTACCTAAGTCTTTAATTTT
The DNA here is from genome assembly GCF_000260255.1 of Octodon degus. Classification (NCBI taxonomy): domain Eukaryota; kingdom Metazoa; phylum Chordata; class Mammalia; order Rodentia; family Octodontidae; genus Octodon; species Octodon degus. The sequence goes on from NW_004524882.1 coordinate 624,885, forward strand.
TATTTTATTAGTATATATTTGTAGTACAGAATAATCACACTCATCATGAGGATATAAATAGATAGATAGATAGATAGATAGATAGATAGATAGATAGATAGATAGATAGATAGATAGATAGATCTTTTTCCTTCCTGCCTGCCTCAGTTACTTTTCTTGCAGGGACAAAATACCTGATGCCCAAAATTAGGAAGGAAAAGTTTATTTAACTCACAGTTTGTGGAGGTTTCAGTCCACAATCAGCTGGCTCCAAGGCAGAGTGACACATGGCACAGGGCAAAAGTTCATGAGGTAGAAAATAGCAAAACACCAAGAGCCAAAAAGGAGGAGGAGGAGCAGCAGCAGCAGCAGCAGCAGCAGCAGAGAGCAGAGAGAGTGAGCCTCTCTCCATTCCTTATGCTGAATCCAGGCTATGCACCCCAGCGTGGGCTAGCATTCACACCCATATCCCCAGCAGCACTCACACCCATAATCCCAGCACTGGATCATAAATTAATCGCAACCTGTAGAAGTCCACCCCATGACTGCATGAGGCTTTGGATGTCTAACTGCACACAAACTACAGTACTTCCTCTCCCCTCCACATCTCCAGTTTCTGTTCCCATTTGCCAAACATCTACCTCTTGCTTCCTATTATCTGTCTTTCCTTTTGGACTTTAACACATTCCTACAGTGGATCCCTAAGGAATATTTGTCTCTGTGTTATTTGTTTTACTTAGCACTGACAATAGGCAAAGACCTACACGTTTGTGTAGATTATTTAATCTAAAATAATATTGCACATGTACTGATCATTACTACAGTCGAGGATAAATGTTTTTCAACTATACAAAAGGGAGGTGCGAAATAGTTTTTGCAATGGAATTGAAGCTTAGAGAGTTATTATTTTGACCATAAAACCTAGACTTCTAAGCACTATAGTGTCTATATCCTCATTGACAAAGCATACCATGATTGTGATCACCTAAATATTTTGTACCATCCACAAAATAGTTTTGAGTCTGAGCTTTCCGTCAAACATTTTGGAGTCCTAGATGTTAAGAGTGCTGTGAAAACTCAATGAAATACTTTGCCAAAATCTAGAAAAGAATATGACTACAGATTTTTAGAACTGTGCGTGTCTCAACTTCCTATTTAGAAAAGAATCCGAGTTGGTTTAACCTTTATTTTTGTTTCCTTTCAGAGCTGCCGAATCCAGGCTTGCGAATAGTGAGCTCCAAACTCTTGTTGAAACGAACTTCAATCTTATAAAGCTCAACTAGCATCGTTTCTCCATTTTCAACTTTAATTTTTATTCTCCTCAAATAGGATGATGGTAGTCTGAATCTTACTGTGTAAAGATTATGGTTTTTACCTAATGACTATAAATAAGATCTAATAAATGCAATTGTTGTCACAAATGGATTTAAAAATTGAAGTGCTGAACTAGGGGCACAGCTCAAAACGAATCAATAATAGCTGTTATCATGTAAACTTTACTTTCAGTAAGTTTGTGAGGAAATCGATGATGCTGAATTTTTTAACATTGCATTTTTCATGATTAGTAGCACACTTATTATGCACAGAAGAAACACTCAATAATAGCTGAATTGAGCTTCCAGAAACAGTTTTTATATTGTGCTAGCTGAAAATAAGCAGCAAATCTGACACATAAAACATTTTTCCAGTGGCCAGGGAGATGGCTCGGTGGAATAAGCACTTGCCTGGCAGGCGCAAGGACCTGAGTTCAATCACAGGTTCCAACAAAAAAAAAAAAAAAAAAACTTTTTTTCAGGATGAAAGTTTAAGTTCTTATCCTACTATTGAAAATATAATTCCTCCTCAGTTGTGTAAAAAACATAAACAGACTTAAGTATGCCGATTTTTCCTATAGGCTTAGCATATTTCCCTTAAATATTCTTGTTCGGAAGGAGAGTATATGAATTATTTTCTTTATAAAATAATCAGTATTAAAACAAGCAGTTATTCTAATTTTATAATATATTAAATGAAAAAATATCTACAGCATACAGAATTAATGTTCAACAAAATTTTCAAATAATAGGTTTATTTAGACAAATTTGCAAACTTTATCAAAATAGACACGTTAATTTCAATTTACTTATTTTTATAAATTTTATTGGTACACTTCAGATATACATAACGATCGCTTCTGTCATAGAGAATTTGTACCTGTATGTAATATACTGATTCTCCTTCATTCTTCCATGCCCCTCCCCCCTCCAGCCCCCATCCCTCTCCTCATTTATAAAAGCTTCATTTCCGTTTCCTCCTTGATTCTTAAGTTTTTTCACTCTTCCCTTCCTTCCTTCCTTCCCCCACCTTCTGGTTCCATTTCCCATTTGAATGTTTTCTCCCTATTTCACTATGTCTGGAGTACATTTGGGTCCGTGTTTGCACTCTCAGTTTCTCACACAAGAGAAACAATTCAATATTTGATCATGTATGTCCAATTTATTTCACTTAAGAGTATGATCTCAAGATGTATCCATTTAGCTAGAAATGCCTCAAGCTCACCTTTGTTTAGGGCATATATATGCACACACACACACGTACACACACATTCACATACATATATCTCTTCTAATTCATGATCCATTGGTTTGTTTGAAGTCTCTTAACTCAGTGAAGAGAGAAATTTGTTCTAATAGTGTTTGTGGACAGGATATCATGTCTGCATCTTGTACAATGAAAAACCACTATGACAACAATATGCAATGTATTAATTATTGAAAAAAATTAAAAACCATAGAATATAAAAAAATGGGAAAAATACAGAATTTTTATTTCCCCAGACATTCACTATTTCTAGTTGTTATGTTTGTGTCTAGTTGTCCCTGCCAAAGCCTCATGCAGTCATGGGGCAGGGGCTTCTAGAATTTGTGATTAACTCATGACCCACTGGGATTATGGGTGATCCGAGGCTGGGATTAGGGGTGCTAGTACTGCTGGGATTATGGATGTGTGTACTTCTCCCAGCCTGGGGAAGAGAGCCTGAATGCAATATAGGAGAGACAGAGGGACAAACTCTCTCCCTGTTGTCATTGTTGCTGCTACGCCTCCGTTTGCTCTCTTGCTCTTTGCCGCCTCCATGAGAGGTTGCTCTCCGTCATGTGCCAGTCTACCTTGGAGTAAGCCGAGTATGGTCTGAAACCTCCTGTAAATGTGAACTAAATAAAGCTTTTCTTCCTTCATTTTGGGTGTCGGGTACTTGTCCCAGAAACAAGAGAAGAGTAACTGAGACACTAGTATTAATTTATCATCTATAGATTTAAGACTGTATGGAAAGTTCTCCAAATTTTAATTTGTAGATCTGTTTCTCTGTCACTTATCATGATTTAGTCTTCCTCAAAATTTCTTTTCTGAAAATCCAATATAAAGAGCTCTACTGGTGTGCTGTACAACCTTGTGATGTTAGCTAACAATGTTCCGTTGCATACTTCAAAATTTGCTAAAAGGATAGATCTTAGGTCTAGTAGTCTTATAAAAAGAATAAAGAAGGATGCAACATTTTAAGGTGGCAAATGATTTTCAGTAGTAATTTCATAGCTGTAAACATAACTGGCTCCTCAAATTGCATACACTAGTTACAAATAGCTTTTGTTATAACAAAAACATTTTTAAAAAGAGAATTTTGATTTTGGTGACTTTTTAACATATGTGCTGCTGAAGCAACCACAGAATGATGAGAAATAAAATAAATTTTGAATTGTAAAGAAACTGAGCAAAGAAAAGAGAAACTGTAGTGGGGGGAAGGGAATATATATATATATATAATTTAAGATAGTTATGCTATTAGTTTCTGTTAGTTCATTGAAAAGAAAGACGTGTGCTGTATCATCTGACAATATCTCATGCCTATATCTTGTTTTTTTTTCTATAATTTTATTGATAAACAGATAGCAATGAGACAGTTTCAAATCAAATCTCTAGGACAGTTTCCATAATTAACACACTGCATACATTCTTCCTAGTGGTTAATTGCTGTACAAGATGCGGGCCTGACATCCCATTTACAAACACCATTAGAACAAATCATTCTATTCATTAAGAGAATGTAACTATATATCTATCCTAACCACTTTGAACACAAAGATACAAAATGGACATTCATCTGTATACCATTTTTTGTTAAGTTCCGTTATTTGAATATTATAGGTGTGTGAACTCAGCAAAATATTCTAAAAGAGTCCAGTAGCCCATAATAGCATTGGGTCTTCTGCTTGCCTGGCAATGTCAGAAATTATTGACCTGAGTCCCCCACAGCTCAACATAACAGCATGGCTTTATTTCTTATATTTTGTTTTTATACTTTCCTTCTGGATGGTTACGGCCAAGGTAAAGCAGGACCTATGCAACAAGAGTTGCAGCTTTTGGACCTAAAAAGGTCAGTGAAATCCCCTCAGGATTTATCCTGAGATCCTTTACCTCAGATTGTAGAACCTTTGTCAGTGTCAGCCACGTGGATGAGTCACAGCCATTGCTTGGCCAATGTGCTCTCTGTGAAAGCCTGAGAGAGTGTTTTCTCTCCATGTGACTGTCCTTAGGCACACTCTACATCATCGATCACTTTCCTCTTTGGCCCCATAATCTCCTTGATCAGAAAATTTGGGACACTACTGAGTTACATGACATTACAGTACAAGTTCTCATATGTCCTGAGTCTTAATTGGCCTTAGAAGGTTAGGGCCAAAATGTTGGCTTTCCTTGTATCCCTCCTTTTTCTCTAATTTTGGTCTGCAAACTTAGGTTGTTAACCATTCAGAAGACGAGCTTATTGTTATTATCAAACAACTTAGGCTATTAAGCTTAACCTCACTATCTGTCTGCATATCAAACATCTTAATGCCTATATCTTGTACCCTGAGTAACTACTCCGAAAGTAACAACATACAATGTATTTATTATTATTAGTTTCCTATCATCTTATTTTGAAATTCTGTCATTTCATTTTAAAATAAAAAAAGGAAAAAGAAAGAGGAGAGCCAATGTTTTGAGTCTCATACCAAAGTTTTTAAATAAGGAGTGTTATTTGGGGTACGTCATATACTCCTTGGTCTGTCAGTTTTGAATTATCTCCATTTTACTGATGGAAAAAAACTGTAAGTTGCCAGTAAATGGAAGATATGAGGTTAAATTCAAGCTTCCTGACTTCAATTTATATTCCTTGAGATTAGAAACTCTTTTTTTAGGTGTGAGAAGATGTACATATTGTGTCACAAGGTATCTGAAGAGTCTTCATTTATCATTTAGTTCTCTAAAATACTCCAAGTTTCAAAACTATTGCATTTCATAAAGCTCTATACTTCTTCCCCATCTTGTTTAGCAATTCTATCTCATAATCAAAACCTAAAAAATGATTCTCAACAATGGCAAACATCACAGACACATTAAAGGAAAATAAAGGCCCCAGATTTCTGTGACAAATGGGCAGCTTGCTCTGAGAGAACCAGTTCACTAAATACCCAGGGGACTGTGAATTCACAGAGGTCGAAACAGCCTAGCTCTCAGGATTTCAAAGCCCCTGTAAAATTCATTTCACTTTTGATCCCAGGATATAAACAAGATGATTCTGAGACACTGTACCCAACCATTGATCAGAAGCTAAGTGTGCATTCTAGAACTAAAATACAAATATGTGTATCGTGATAAATGTTCTGTTAGTCTAACAACAATTTCCAAGGTATTTCCTTACAGGTGCTAGAGAAACTACTGGGCACAGCTAGCTAGGAGAATGCTACTTGGGCTTTAATTCCCAGTAAGAGACCCTTTACGTTTATTGCTGTTCATCTCTGTGAGTGCCCCGTGCAACATATTGTGACCCGTGGCCTTACCTACTATTTACAGAAGGATATTCATCTCTGCATGAAGTTGTCCTTTGCCCCTTCTGTCTTAGTATTTTGTCTCTGCATTTGTCTGTATTCAGGCCGGTGCTTCTGTGTATTCATGTCCTTGGTCTTCTACACTGTGACACGCAGGACTGTGTGTGTGTGGGGGGGGGTGTCTGTGTGTGTGTGAAAAGTCATTTCTTTGTAGAGATTTAGACTGAAGTCATTGAACAACACAGGCAACACCTAATGGCTCGGAGCTGTTACTGCTGCTGAGCCACTGGACTTTCTAATGCGCATGCTTTTCTTGTGGAGTCTGCACTGACCCCACCCCTGTGGCAAAGGCCCGGGGTGAGAGGCACTAAACCTCTTAGTTCATGAAGGATGGTGAAATTTTAAATGCTAGACATAAAGAAGTCTTGGAGATGCTGGAATGGGGACACTGGGAAAGGAACGTGGGAAGGGTCCTGCTGCAAGCCCTTGGATGCTGCGGACGGTCCCGTACACGGACTACATCTTCAGTGATGACTTCCCATTTCTATCACTGCAGAATCAGCTCAAGTATTACAAGTATTTCTGATAAATATGGCATCTTGGGTACCCATTCATAACTCAAATGAAGAAAAGGATTCCAGCTTAGATAAGTATGTTTTAATTTGTAAACAAAAATTCTATAGTTGATGTCTTTTAATACAATTAATTAAATGTGATTTGTGAGCATTAATTGGTGCAAAAACTACTGACATACTCAAATGGTGATCTGTGTTAGTGGTAAGTGATTTAAGAAACATAGTGCCAAGCCAAGTGTGGTGGTTCACGCCTGAAATTCCAGCAACTGGGAGACTGAGTTAGGGGTTCAAGGTCAGTCTGCACTATATGGCAAGAACCTATCTAGGAAAAAAAGAAAAAGAAAGAAAAAGAGAGGAAAGGAAGGGAGGAAAGGAGGGAAGAAGGAAGAAAGGAATAAAGGAGGAAGGAAAGGAAAGAAAAAATATATATTGATAAAATAAAAAAGACTTGCTACGTGTGCTAGTTCTTCCATTACAGAAATAAGAGTGTCTCAGTTACTCTTCTCCTGTTGCTGGAACAAATACTCAACACCCAAAATGAAGGAATGAAAAGTTTATTTAGCTCACAGTTAATGGAGGTTTCGATCTATACTTGGCTGGTTCCAAGGCAGAGAACGGCAGTTCGCGGTGGCAGCAAAGAGCTAGAGCACATGGGAGGAGCAGCGGCAACAATGGCTGCAGAGGGTGAGTCTCTGGCCTCCTTGTGTTGCACTCAGGCTGTCCGCCCGGGCGGGGTGCAGCACTCACACCCTCAATCCCAGCCGTGCTTCATGAGGTAAGCACAACCTCTAGACGTCTGCCCCATGACTGCATGAGGCTTTGGGGACACAACTAGACACAAACCTAAACAGGATGATAGGCACTTACTTGCTTTACCGTCCTCTGCCAATGTACAGTCTTTTAATGAATGTATCATGATTATGTACAGAGGTAGCATCAGGAAACAGACAGTGGACTACATACAAGTGTGATTTGCACTGTCTTTCTTAATTTCTTTCAATTTTTTGTTTCCTTGTTAGCCATGTAACCCTGGGCTTCAACCTGGTCACACTCCTGACAAAGTCACCCAAATGCTGGAATTGCAGGCGCATGCCAACACACCTAACCGCAGCTTATCTTAAACCTGAAATATTCCTATATAAAAATGTATATTTAATTTTTTCATTTATGATTAAGAGTCATACCTTAAATATGTTCTGTTCTCAAAGGCTTTGCTTTTTATCAAGGCATGAAAAGTGCTTTAGGAAACAGCCCTTATCCTGAAAACTTACCTTAGCAGCAGCATCTTTGCCTCTGGTTGTATTGCTCCATATATATTCATTCTATCCCACAATTTTTAAAAATCATTTTATATGTAATTTTCCAAATTTATATGAATCACATTTTAGAGGCATTTTAAAAATTGAGGAAATTGCAGATCAGAGAGACGAGTTAACCCTGCAGCTGTACATAAGCTCAAGTATGTAGGCATCGACGGATGGTAGTCTATGTGACTCCTAACTGGCCAGCTGAAAGAGCGAAGGGCCAGTGCATTTAAAGTTGAATGTCTCAATTTCTCCAGCTTCTGTTCCTTCCCCACCGTAGCATCTCTGGTTCTTACTTTGAGGCTACTATACACGCTAGGTCACTGAGAACGCACTCAAAGGTAACGAGTTCAAGGATCAGGAGTGATTGAACTTGAGTTTGAATTTTAATTCTGTCTCCAAAATGTAACAGGCAGGGAGATTTTCTAAGGTTCTCCATCTTCATATGTAGAAATAAGAAAACTTCTTATATCATAGACAGATATGAAGGATAAATGAATAATTTATAGTGGAGTCTATATTAATCCAGCTTAGTTTAGCTTTAGCAAAAGAACAAAATTCTACGCTCTTCTCTGCCTATATCTCTCTTTCAAATAAATTAAAATTTTAGCAAACATCCGTAGTCACGATATAACCTTGTTTAAATTTTCTTTTATGTGGCATTCAAATTTAGACTTTAGGTGTATGCTCTGACATCATCATACCGGTCTGCAATGTGGACATAATAAATGTTGTTCTGATGTATAGGCTTTACTTTCTCACGACCATTCGTTCTCACTAATTTATATTTGGGCATGAAGGCAATTCCACTATCCCCTTGGTTGCTTTCTCAGTTCTGCACACAAGTGCTCAGTGTGCTTGGCACCTTGGGTACAGCAGCAGGGGTTAAGTAGTGTTTTTGTCATTCTCGTAACTGTAAAGGTTGACTCCAAAACTTTAGGTAAACAAAGAACTTTGAACTTGATTAAATGAAGTTGATTTTGGGACTGACCCAATAGCTCAATGGATTAAAGCGCCTGCACACAGGCTCGGGGGTCAGGGTTTGGATCCCCAGGCCTGCCGTGCCAGCCCCGCCCCTGGGATGCTGAGACAGCCATTGAGACTGGTCTTGGCGGTGTGTGCTTGTAATCCCAGCTCTTGGGAGGCTGTAAACAGAAGAATCACTGTGAGTCCGATCTAGTGGTGAGATCCTGAACACTCTGTAGACCTTTCTCTAAAAATACAAAGAAAAAACGTTCATTTTATATTTGTTACAGACATTTTAAATCCAAAGGGTACTCAATCTATGTAATAATTCGAGCCTTTAAGGAGATAAGGAAAAGATGCTTATAGAATTTCAGTAGCTGTGGGGAAACCTGAGAAGATCTCCGAGACACTTTCATTTTCTAAGAGATAGCACCCCAAAGAAACATTGCATTTCATTTATTTAATTCCTAAGAATACCTGACTGACATTATCCTGAAAAGAATGTGTTATATTTGTAAAATTTTCTTTTCAAGTACCATGTTAACAATTTAACTCATTTTCTTTTAAATATATTTTTCTTTCCCTTTTATTTCTTTTTTATTAGTCCATGTTTGTAGCAAATTTAGTTTAGAATCATCTTAAGTAAAGGGGCACGAGGCTAATACAGCTTATTTTAAACCCCTCCGCTTTCACTTCCCCACCCCTCCCTCCTCTAGGTCTCTCGGTCTCTGTCTCTCTCTCGGTCTCTTTCTCTCCAGGACCTTTGCTGGCATTGAACTTTTCTTTTTGCAACACAAGCTGGCCTCAAAGTCAAGGTGACCCTCCTCTGGGGCCTCCTGAGCTCTGGGCTTACTGGGGTGCGCCGCTGTGCCAGGCACCTCTAATTCCATTTTATACAGTTTTGTTTTGTGGGCAGTATCAATTTCAGCTCATGTGTATGGTGTACAGTGTTTACATTAATCAAGGTTCCTAGTTTTCCACTCAAGGCACACTCGTCTCTTTCCCCTCCCTTCCGGTCACCCCTTGCCCTTGGTCCACTCAGCCCCTGCCTGTGCAGAAGCTCCCTACCCCGAGCCCCAGCTCTCCATTATTACTCTCTTAGGCTGTCCTTTGCCTTACTCCAATGAGAGATACCACATTTATGTTTGTTTATCTGCTTTATTTCGTTGAACATTATATTTTCCAGGAATATTCAGTTTCTTACAAAATTCTCCAATTTGTCTTTTACTGCCCAATAATATTCCACTATGCTACACTCATACACACTGAATTTATCTGACCATCTGTTCATCTGTTCATATGGGGAAAAAAAAACACCATTAAGATTGCACCTGGGGCTGGAGAGATGGCTCAGTGGTCTAAAGCACCTACTTAGAACAAGCTTGGCAAAGCATCAGGGACCGCGGTTCAATCCCCCAGCACCACATGCCA
>NW_004524882.1:635113-640845 GCF_000260255.1 Octodon degus
AAAAAAAAAAAAAGATTGCACCTCACTCCAGAAGGAACAGCAATCAGCCAGAAATCTAGCGCATTGCTATTGTAGTGTCCGCCTGATATTCAGTTGGACTCCATGGAACCACTCATGAAGTCCTTTGCAGTAAATCTAGTCAGGGTATTGCTTATAAAAAGCCAAGAAAGTTGTCTTCACGGAAGGAGAGCTATTATGGGATCTCGAGCCCAACTATCTCCATCCCACCAACATTGCTATGACTTGGTTACTGGGGCTGATAGTATCTTTTGGGAATTTTCTGCTGACTTTCCTTCCTCACACCCCACAATGCCAGAATTTAGATGTCCCACATAATGCAGCCATAAGGAGGCGGCAACCGCTTTGTTCATTTCTGTATCTCAAGTTTGGAAAGTGGCAGGCGTGTAGCTGAACCTCCGTAGCAAGGCTTCTCTTTAGGAGTCACGGTTTCGGGGGGGACGAAAGCACAGGTGAGTGACCCAACTACACACGAAAAGCCACGTGCTTGCTGGGGGATTTCCTAAGACCAAGTGACTGCTAACGCTGCAACTGCTGGTAGCAAGGAGGCTCTGTGTGTCTCAGTGGAATTCTTCCTTACAGTCCTGCAATCATGGTGACATGGAATGTCATGCATGCTTTGGACAACGGTTGAACAAATAATTTTTTGACATAAATTAGAATATGAATTCAAAGCAAATCCTAATCATAATAGAAATGTCAATAGTGTTTTACATAGCACTTAAAGTCAGTAGCTTAAAGTGCTGCAACAGATCTGTTGTCCCCAAGTCCCTTCTGAGGGCTCGCAATCATTATTTTCCTAGGAATAATAAAGTGTTATTTTTTTCCACTCTATGAACACTTGGACAGAGGTTGCAAAAGCCGTGGTGCCATGACACGAATCAGGACTCTATTACCAAACATACTTGTCTGTCTACCACTTCAGGATATAGTAGACATTCCAAAACGACAATGACAATTGCACTTAGATAAAATGTTGCTTTTCATATGCATTTCTTTTAATTATCTCAAAATGAAACAAGAAGTACTTCTATAATGCCTTTACTGCATATGAAAGTAGAATGGTGCTTCAGAAAGAAAAGTTTTGAAATTGAATTATGAGATGAACTACTTTGTCATGCAAGTTTATTTTAAGGGATCACAAATACACAAACAATGTTTCCTCATAATTGGTTGTTTATCTAATGTAGTCTTCAAATTACTGAGTGAGCCTGTCATGCTGCTAGTTTGGATGTGAAATGTGCCCCACAGGCCCATGTGTTAAAGGTTTGCCCCAGGGTGACACCACCAGAAACCAGCAGAACTGCGAAGAGGTAGGGCTTAGGATCAGGCGTTGCAAAGGCTCAGCAGGTGTGCTTGTGGGGCACAGTGGGCCTCTGGCCCCCTCACCCTCTCTGTCACATCCTGTCCGTGAGGTGTGTGGTTCTACTGAGGGACACTCGCCAGCCCTAATGTGCTCCCACAAGGACGAGTGAGAGGGTCTCCTGCTGGGGGCTGAAAGCTCCTAACGGTGAACCAAAGAAACCTCTTCTTCTCATAAGATGATCATCTTGGTATGTGTCCTACTGTGGGAAAACCGACAAACAGGCCTTCCGAGGAAAACAATTGGTCATATTTGCTGCCTCTCATAAAAGTTACCATTTCAAGAAATAAAAGGATTTTTAAAAAATTTATATACTAACATGAACTTAGCTGGCTTGTAAGTCATAATGTCTATTTGGAGAGTGAAGGTAAGATTTACAAATGAACTTTTCTGAAAGTACGTAGTTAAACTGGTCGTTATTCTCAGACTTCCTTCATGATTCAGTAAATAAATATTTTCCAAGTGACCAATGGGTGAAGTTACAATTTTATGGATGAGAAAGTTCCATATAAAATAAAACATGATCATTTGATTATAATATGAAATGAAATGCTGAAATGTGTGTAAATAGTGTATCTGCTGTGGAAGACATTTTGGTAATCTTCAAAAGATAATATTACATATTACCATGGTATAAATGACATATATTTAAAATGCGTAGTGTGTGTATTTATATAAAATGCACATTATACATACAATATATGTAATGTTTGTAATAGGTATATAAATATATATTAAAAGAATATATTAAATACTTATTAAATAACGCATGAATTATGGATATGTATATATAACATGTATATTATGCATTTTTAAAATATATATGATGTACAAAACTATCGTTTCCATTTTATACAATAAAGAAACTTCAGTCATATGTACATTTATATCTTAGAAAATAAAAACGAATTTGTCTAACAATTTTTATCTAAGTGTGCATAGGTGTACTTGTTTGTTTAGTACTGGGACTTGAACCCAGGACCTGCGCTTGCCAGGCAGGCACTTAGGCTGCTGAGCTGTACCCTGGCCGTGTTTACTTATCATAACAAAGGAGATGAGCTGCAGCTGGGGTCACTGAAGCGAGCCCTGCCGCACCGTGCACAGGGACGTCTCAGGCCCAGGCAAGAGGAAGGACGACTCCCAGAGAACTGCGTGAGTGAGGAATGAGACGCTAATGGAGTATTTCATGTGTGCCCATCTATGTCATGTTCTGAATTTCACAAACCTGTAGAAAGGGGGAACAGATTGGTAACTGATGGGTCAGAGAAGCAGAAATGAGTGCACTTGTAAAAAGGAAACGCAGAGTCTGCTGCTCATCAGCAGTGCAAGGCCTGCGGCCTGGCGATGGCCTCGTGCTACTTTTTGGAAGGATGTTACCACTGAGAGAACGTTAGCACTTCTTAGAACCATAAGCAAACTTACATTGCTTACAAAAGAAATACGGAGAATCTGAACATCAGCAGGCAAGTAAAACTGTAAAGTATTTGTTGAAGAATTTCTCTGCAAACACACTGAAAATGTGAAGACACACGTCAGTCAGTAAGAGTGACTTATTCCCCCACAATGCACTTCCAAACATCATGTGGTGAGTCATAGGTACATACAATTTTATCTGCTGATTTAAAAAATTAGACAAATTTCATTAACTAGCTAAATAAATAAACGGCTGGAAGATAGATTTGGGAATGAGAGATTTAAAAAATTCAATCTTGAGAAAGGAAAGATGGAGAGGTAGATTAACAGCTTCTTAGGTATATGGATTATAAATATTTTAGTTAATTCATTGATCATCCTTTCATTTTGTCAAATGTTTCTTTTACTGTACAGGCATATTTTAGTTTGGTTAGTCCCACTTATTTATTTTTTGCTTGTGGTGCTATGCTTTGGGATTCTTATCTAAAAATTCATTACCACAACAAATATTGAACAGATTTTCTCCAATGGAATGATGTCTTTTACTAGAAGTTTTATGGCATCGGAATTTACATTTAGGCTTTCAATCCATTTCTGGCTTATTCTTGTATTTCTGACATTTGAGACACAGTAATGAACAAGATGTTGGCTGTCCAGCTGCAGAGCTTCTAACTTTTGATGTTTATGGACAGGAGGATGGATAGAATAGTTCAAAGAAAAATGACACTGAAACCAAGTCTCACAAGGAGAAGCCTTGGAGCAGTTATAGCGAGAAAGACTGGAGACAATTAGCACACTCTGGTGAAGGACGTGAAGTAGACCGGTGTGGCGCAAGGGCTGTGTGTGAACGTATTACCTGTCAAGTCAGGAAGGCAGACGGCATAAGATGCTGATGATACACTTAGGCTACATGTAATAAAATGTTCTCTTCAGCACATTAATACTGTAGAGTAGACCTGGGGGCAAGGATAATTAGAGCTCTTAGCATGAGTTTGATGACAACTTTAGTGGCTACTGAGATTCATTAATGCCACGGACTTTTAAGCACAGGTCTTATTTCTAGTAGTGTGATTGAAAAATAGTATATAGGTCGCAATAGCATGTGAAGAGCACCAGGGAAACCTCAAATCTTGAACTTCTAAATGATAAACAGTCCTCCAACGCATGAGGAGAATGATGACCGCTTGGAATCAGATGAGAGAAAACATAACGACTTCTCTCCTCACTCCTTTCTCACAAGGAATTTCCAAAGATTGAGGTCAGCTTCATATTGGTCTTCCAGCAAAAACAGAAGAAAAGGCATAAGGCAAAAAAAAAAAAAAAAAAAAAAATGGAACAGAGAACAATAGGTATTAATCAAACTAAATAATTTTGTAAGAGTTTATAAGCTCACATTTGTTAAAGGAAAGTTTTAATTAGCACTCAATTTATTACACTGACAGTCAACTTGTCATATAAAACCCTGTGGGAGAATCGTACTACAAAGTGGCCTATTTTCTATGCACAAAATTTGATTACAGATATGTCTTCATCTCTGAGAACCACAAGAGACATAATCTTACTTTAGAGAAAGACAATGCTGGTAAAGTTGACAGGACACAGCTGAGTGCCCCTGAAGAGATATCGGGACTCGGCATTCTTGGACTTCTTAAGCCACGTGACATGAGATAACTCAAAACAACACTGGCACTGTGTGCTGCCACAATTCATTAGCAATTTGAATGGTGTGGATTACAGATGTCATAAATAGGTGCAAACTCCCTACTTATTTTCTCATAGGCAAAAAAAAAATAGAAGGATTCTTCTGCCCTTCCTTTTTTAAACTGAACTCCCCTCTTTGTCTCTCTTCATGTGCAATCTCATGAAGCTGTCTACGGGGCATCTGAGATACATCAAGGATAGCAGTACATTAAGACAGAGATTATGTTTGCCTATAATTCAAGTGAGCTAATGGGCTATCCATTTGGTAAAAGATAATAAAACTTTGAAAAATGACAATTTGGCTTTCTAGAAGAAAGAACTAACTGAGGTAGGTAAAGGATTTGGTTATAGTTCTAATTTTTTTATATAGAATATTAGATTTAAAACTGACCTTAGATGGATCATTGATTTTCTTTTGATTTGATAGATAAAAAAGAGTCACCAAATGAAACCATTTGTTCAAATTTCACAGTAGATGCCAGAAGTATAATTAAGTCAAATTGACTGCCTCCTTGTATCTTTTATAGGAATTTATGAACATTTTACCTAATAGGTTTCATAAAGGGCCAGGAAAGCTTGTTTTAAAATTAGAAGAGTCAGACTTAAAAGTTAAATCATTTTGGAATTAATCTTGAGGTAAAGGCAAGTTACTAAAATATTCTTATAAGGGAGCTCGAAGAAGTAGGAGGAGGAAGAAGAGGAGGGGGAAGCGCTTATAAGATATTTGTGATAGATTTGGATGAGTGGATTTAGCAGAGAGAGAGACAGAGACACAGACAGAGAGCAACAGAGACAGAGACAGAGAAATATACAGAGAGAGACAGAGAGAAAGAGAAAAGGACAGACAGAAAGAGAGAGAGAGAGAGAGAGAGAGAGAGAGAGAGAGAGAGAGAAGGGAGAGAGGGAGAAAGGGAGAAAGAGATTTAAATGATAACTACTTTTGACAATACCTTTAGCAAAGTCTGTGCCCCTTTATCTCTACTAGAAAAGACCACACTTCCGCCATGGCTGGGCTGTCCGTAGATGCTCAGTCTCCCTTCCAAGGTTGTCCTGGAGGGGGCTGAGTAAGCTGTAAGGAGCCAGGATGCTCATCACAACTCTACGCACTTATAAGGCAACAAATGCCACTCGCAATGATTACTTGGAAGGCCTGAAATTCCACCCTGCCTTGTTAATATCAGATTCATCCCATCCTCCCTGGGTTGGGGGCAGAGGAGGTCTAGCAGACATCAGAATT
>NW_004524882.1:641585-642743 GCF_000260255.1 Octodon degus
GGATTTGTTCTAATGGTGTTTGTAAATAGGATATCATGTCCGCATCTTATACAGCAATTAACCACTAGGAGGAATGTATGCAATGTGTTAATTATGGAAACTGTCCTACCAATTTGATTTGAAACTGTCTCATTGCTATTTATTTATCAATAAAATTATGGAAAAAAAGAAAATAAACCAGATAAAATGGAATACAAAGAACCAAAGTCCTCATTATATAACATCATTATGTTTAAGAACAGATTAAAGAGGAAAATCAATAGATGAAAATAAAAGTATGACTTGGGTAAAAGCTGTTGGACACAGATATAAATAGTCACCTTCGAAGAGTTAAGAATTATTAAGCCTATAGTATTACAGAACTTCTCATAACAAAAAACTTTAAAATTCTCAGAAAAATAGAATAGGAATGTTTCAGCAAGAAAACAATAAAAGGATTAAATGGAAATTTGAGAAATAAAACATAAAATAAGAAAAAAGAAAAGAAAGAAAACAAGAAATTGAGGAAGAAAGGAAAATCCCGCATGGGGGGACTTACTGAAGAACTAGTAGAAAATAGCAGTAAGTGAATCACTCAATCTAAAGAAAAAAGATAATTCTCTTTTTATAAAACAGAATTTCAGAGATCCGTGAAACCATCAGAAAATGCACTGTATGATGCCATTTGATTCTTGGAGACGTGGAAGTAGCAGAAACATAGAGTGACACAGAAGAATCCAACAAAATAATAGCTACAAACTCTCCAGAAGCTGATCAAACCACAAACACCATGAATAGCATAAAACTCACCAAAACATTGTAGAGTCAAACTTGTGAAACGCAAAGTTAAACATTCTAAAAAACAACTAACCTGGAAAAAACCCACCAAATTTGCACAAGAAAAAATTTCAAATGATAGAATACTTTTTCATAAAAATCTAAGTCTCCAAGGAAGTAGCAAAGTAATTTTCAAGGACTGGAAATATAAAAATAGAAACATGAACTCAAAATCAGTAAAAGATCCTTCAGGAACAAAGGAGAAAGCATAACATTTTTTGGTGAAATAAAGCTATAAATGACAAAAACAGAAGCACCAAAAATTGGAGAAATTGGGGGCCTGCCCCTTAGCTCAGTTCTATAAGTGCCTGCTTCAACAAAGCAGTCAGGCTCAGGTTGCTG
>NW_004524882.1:643828-645801 GCF_000260255.1 Octodon degus
AAATAAATAAAACTAGCTTTAGAAAATTAAGAGAAAAATAAAATTAATCATAAGATATCACAAAGCCTTGAAGGTGAGAGGTGTAAATATATCAATTGAAAGATTGATTTGTCAGAGACAACTAATAAAATGATCCAACAAAATGCTGTTTATAAGAAACTCATTTCAAAAATAATGTATGGGTATATTAAAAATGAAAAAGTGGAAAATATACTATGTAAACATAAGCATAAGAGCATAGAACACCTTTCGTATATTAGCAGTTAGACTTCAAAACAAAGATAGATACCAGAAATAGATCAGGGAATTTTACAAAAATAAGAAGAATAATGCATTCCTAAATACTTCTGCAATGCATGATATATCTTCTCATAACATGAATAAAAAAGTGAAAGATTTTAAAAGAAAATGGACAATGGCATAATTTTGTAAATATTTCAACATCTTTTTCTCAACAATGAACAGAACAACTTGAAAGAAAATCAACAAGATTACTGTAGAAGTGAAGAGAAAGTCGAATTACAAGATCTATTTGATAATGCAATCTAACAACAAAATAATTTTTTTCTTTTATAAATACTCTTGGAACAAATATCAGGACAGAAAAGGAAGTACAGCTGACTGGAAGGACCTGCGATCATGCAGGTTCCATTTGGCTGCAGAAGCATCAAACTAAATAACAGAAAAATAGCTGGAAATTTTTCAAACAGAGACTAAGAAACACACTGCTAAATAACCAAGAGATTAAATATGAAGTAAAAGATAAAAGAAAAAGGTCATTGCAATAAGTTAAGTTGAAAATACGGCGTACCAGAGTGTGTGGGTACTGCCACCAGCGCCGAAATGTGCCAGAGTGATCACAACAGAAACGCAGAGCACTCTGCAATCAGCAGCGCAAGGTAGATGTGAGAGAAGAGCGAAGGACGTGCAAAACAAGCAGAGCGAGGGAAAGAAGAGCGACATGACAGCAATCAATACAATACATGCCATGAAGGCGAGCAATGCAACGATATCAAGGTATTTTACAAATCAGGAAATGTGACAAATCGAGACAGGAAAACAGCAAAACTAGATGACACAAATTACCAATATAATGAATAGAATGTGAGTATCAATAAAAATAAAGACTATATAGCTAGCTTTATAACGTGGAAGAAAAGAATTAGTTTATTGCAAAGCTCGGTATCAGTTGGCTCAAATGGAAACAGAAAGCTTCAATATCACACATACATTAAGGCTGCATAATATAAAACTCATAAAGACAGAGAAATAAATGCACAGTTCCGTATTCTTCTGAAATAAAAGCTACCACAAAAAGAGAAAGAAAACTTCACATTAATATTCTTTATGAGAATAACCATGGAAATATTTAACAATTACTACCATAGAGAATTCAACAACATACGCAAATTAGACTCCATGACAAAGCCGTGTTTATCTAGGGACATCAATCAATCAATGAAGAAATATTATTTGGCAGAAATTTAAATGCAATACATAAAGGCAATAGTGCTGGGAATACAAGGATGGGGTAGAGGGACTTCCTCGGGCTAATGAAGAATTATCTAGCAAAATGTACAATGTTATACTCTTGGTAGATTCACATACTTTCCTCTAAACTGCAAACAACGCGATGAGCTTGACTCTTATTATTATTCAACAAACTGCTGGCAGTAAACAAACAGTGTAAGCATTGAGGACCAAGCAATAAATCTGTCCTTTTGGAAATGGTGTGATTGTCTTGAAATCCAAAAGAATCTACAAAAGTACTCACACTAAGAAGTTTTCAGCAAAGGTGCATGCTACATGATCAACACAAAAAATCTGGCACATGTCCATATAGTAGCAATGTGTGAGTAAAAACCAAAAAATAAGAAGTCCATATGCTATTTATTAATCGCTAAAAATAGTTGAAATATTTACATGCAAATTTAATAACATGCATAGAATTTTTTAGATATAGACAAGATAAT
>NW_004524882.1:646111-647105 GCF_000260255.1 Octodon degus
CCAGCACCTGGGAGGCTGAAAACAGGAGGATCACTATGAGTCCAATCTATGTAGTGAGACCCTGTAGACCCTGTAGACTCTGTACCAAATACATAAAAAACAAAACAAAACAAAAAAAACCACTTGCTTTGGGCAGAAGTACAGACATGCACATTCAGAGTACAGAACAGAAACTAAGAGAAATACACAGACCTGTCCCTCTGTTTGACAAAAATGTTAAAGCAGTTCAAGGGAACAAACAAGGTCTTTAGTTTGTGATATATTAGGTCATCGTTCCTTAGACAAAGGAAAAAAAGAACCACATGCTTTATATATAATCCCACACTTTGAATAACATCTGAAATTAATAAAATTTGCAGAAAAGAAAAAAGATTTATGTTCTAAAATGAAGATAGAAGTTTGTTAATGTGATGTTCAAAGTAAGACTCAAAAAAGGAAAGCTTGGTAAGCGGGACTCCATCAAAATTGAAGTCTGAGCTGTATAAGACTCTGCTAAGAGGATTATAAAAAACAAATAAATAAAAGCAAGCTACAAAAGGGAAGAAAGCATTTAAACCCCACAGAGTCCATGACAGAGCACAATCTAGAGTATAGAAGTGTGCTTCAGACTCAGCAGATACACAAATTCCTACCATAACGAGGGCAGAGCATTGGGCCGACCTTTCATACACAACGTCACACTGATGGCAAACTCAGTGCGACTTGCGACATTATTACCCGCCAAGGAAACTCAAACTGAAAGCACACTGAGATTCCACTTCCCACTTACTAGGACGGAGAAAAGGAGAAACACCGGGAGGTATTCATGCAAGCATACAGCACTGGTGAGATTGTAAGATAGTGCAGCCACCTTCCAAAACAGTATGGAAAGTTTCTTACAAAGAGAAGCAGCATACTAACTTCTGCTACATGGCCCAGCAGTTTTACTACTCAGTGTTTATCCTAGAAAAATCATTTTAATAATTTTATTGAGAACGGAACTTAACAAAAAAAA
>NW_004524882.1:647353-666698 GCF_000260255.1 Octodon degus
ATCTGTGTATTCAAAGTGGTTGGGATAGATATATAATTACATTCTCTTAATGAATACAATGATTTGTCCTAATGGTGTTTGTAAATAGGACATCATGCCCGCATCTTGTACAGCAATTAACCACTAAGAAGAATGTATGCAGTGTGTTAATTATTGAAACTGTCCTACCGATTTGATTTGAAAAAAAATAATAATTTTATTGAAAAACAAATAGCAATGAGACAGTTTCAAAACCAATTAGTAGGACAGTTTCAATAATTAATACATTGCACACTGTTGTCTTCTTAGTGATTATTCATAATCTAGAAAAATTGAAGCATAGATTAATAAAAAAATCTGTACTGGAATATTTACAGCAGCTTTATGTTTCAAAGTCAGACGTTGGAATCAGAGAAGATGTCCTTCCATGGGTGAATGGTTAGACTTCAATAGGTGGCGAATCCATGCCTTGAAATACTGTCCTACAATTAAAAAGAAATGAGCTACTGATACAGCCAACAGTTCACATAAATCTCCACAGAACTGTGCTAAGTGAAAAAGCCAATCGCACTTGGAGCATATTTTATATGGGTCCATTTATAATATACGGGAAACGACAAAATGTGGGAATGAAAAGCAGACCTGGGACATGCAAACGAGGAGCGGAGCAAACGGGGTTACACGCCTGCGTGCTGGCCGCAGGGGTCCGGCTGCACTGCATTTCCACAGTGTCAGTGTCGCAGCTCGTGGCCAGTTTGCAAAGGGCCACTGTGGGCAGAAACAGGCAAACTGGAGAAGAGCGCGAAGCCTCTCCATGCTCTTCTCCGACAGCACGATCTCAAAATAAAACTACAGCTGAGGAAAGCAAACTCCTAACATTAGCACCTTACTTTGTTAACAATAAATCACAAAAACTTTAACACTAAATCAATCATGATACACTAAACAAAAAGACTAAAGGGCACATGTTTCTGGGACATTGTCATTATCAGAAAGAAAGTTCTAAACCCCTTTGTTCTTGATACTCCCACTTCAGGGTAAACTTTTCTTGTATTTTTATTTTTTAATGATTTAGGACAGGGTATACAGGGTGTCAGGGTCTCACTACGTAGATCGGACTCATAGTGATCCTCCTATTTTCAGCCTCCCAAGCTCTGGGATTACAGGCTCTCGCCACCACGCCCAGTCTCAATCGCCGTCTCAGCGCGCCCCAGGGACGGGGCTGGCACGGCAAGGCCGGGATCAAACCCTGGCCACTGCAGGCGCTTTAGTCCTCTGAGCCATCTAGTCCACCCTTTCTTGTATTTTTGTAAAGCACCTGCGACTTCCTTTTGTCCCTCTGGAGAGTTCTGGAGATGTGGTGATAACATTTTAAAAGACACGTGGGTATAAAATGAATGCTGAAAGCTCATGTAGTCTTCTAAACTTCTTGGTTTAAAAGTACTTCTATTTCAAATATAACTGTTTTTGGCTTGTTTTCCTAACTGTATCTAGGTTAAGAAGAATGCATGGTGCCAAGTCTGGGGGACAATTAAGAATTCCAAAAGAGTACACTTTAAATATAGCCATAAGAAGGAAATGAAAGATTTTATTAAAATGTGTAAGTTATTTGCATCAGGGAGAGAGCTTGTGGATATATTTAGCAAACCGGATGTGCACTGATCTTATTCAAGAACATTAGGTAAGGTACACAGACGAATCTTGTTTTGGAGCCCTTGCCTCCTAAAAGATACTCAGAAAGGAGAAGCTGCTAATGTTAATAACCGGGTTTGTTGCCCTTGATTCCCACAGAAAGACAGCGCGCTTACGTAAGAAGTCCCTTTTGGCAATGTGTCGTTCAAGTTCATTAGCTCTTTAGTTCATCTGGAAACGTAGCATCTGTAACAAGGGAAATGCTTTGCACGCACCTCACTTGGCTAAATTGCACAAAATTGATAACAGTAACTAATTAGTGAAATAGTGTGCTACACAGTTTATAATTAACATATTCTGTGTGTTAGTTATGAGTATGTGTCGAGATAAATCAGATAATCATACTCTTCCACTCAAGAGCCTCAAAGCTTCTTTGCTCTGTGGAGGACCCTGCATTATCTTCCCCCAACTCCCGTCTTTGTCTGCAGATGCTCACCTAGCTCCCTCCTCGCCTCCTGCATCTCATCACCTGAGAGGCCTCTTCTTGGTGTCACCTGCTCCGACAGCCTGATCTAAGCTGGGGTCTAACGTGTCCCTCGCTGCCATAGCCCATTAGGGTTCATCAATGTTCACTGCCAGTTCACCATCAGAACATAGGGTCCAAAAGTTAGGATTTTGAAACTGTTTTTCAACTTTATCCTCCGCACTTTTCTTATTGCCAGACACAGAGTGTTCAACAGGGCTGTGGTGAAGTAAATGGGAGAACTTTTCTTGGTCTTGCCTTCTTATATACATCTCTTAGTCTCATTCATTTTGATATAACAAAATATACAAGAGTCGGTTCTTTATCAGGAAAAGACGTATAGTTTTGCTCATGAGTTTGTAGCTGAAAGTCCAAGCTTGGATAGCCATGCCCAGCGAGGGAAGACTTCAATATCCTGGCACCAGAGCACTCATGAGAGTGGAGAGCACCTCATGACAAGGAGCCAAATGCAAGCAGCAACTCCGGGCATCACCCTGCAGCCACAGAAGATGGGCATGGATCTCTTCTGAAGGCAAAGCACCCAGAATTCAATCATTGCTTGGCTCCACCTTGGAAAACTTCTAGGTACTGTTTCTAGGTACTGTTGCTTTGGGGACCAGGTCATGATCCTTGAGGAAAGAAACCACAACACCATACTTCCTACAAATACTTGCATAGTATTTCTCATGTCCTAGCACCATTCCAGCATGGAAAGGAACTACATGCTACATGTGGTCCTTGCTCCCAACGATCTCGTTATGATGAAGATGGTTGGAGTTGGGTGAAGGAAATGTACTGAAAAAAGACATATAACCATAGTAGCTTAGTTCATTATGGACTATGCTATACATTTTTTTTTTTTTTTTTTTTTGCAGTACCGGGGATTGATGTCAGAATCTTGTGCTTGCTAGCCAAGTGCTTATTCTACTGAGCTATCTCCCTGACCCTCTTACTATGCTATGCTTTCTGCAAAAGTCCTGGATAGGCAAAGAAATAAAAGGAAGGGCAGCACTTAAATGAAATGTAAAACTATCATGTTGGGGATCTCTGTCATGAAGGAGTGACATTTAAAAGCGATGAGTAGGGAATAAAAAAATTAAAGGCAGGGGCTGGGGAGATGGCTTAGTGGAATAAGCGCTTCCCTGGCAAGCACAAGGGCCTGAGTTCAATCCCCTGTTCTGCCAAAAAAAAAATTAATGTAATGTAATCTCAATGTAATGCACATTGAGATGAAAGCAAAATATAGGTCTTTTTAACATGGAAGGTCTGACTAGGTGACATAGAGAGTACTGAGAATAATATTTGAACAGGTTATTATAGTATTAATAATGTTTTTAATAGTGCTTTGAGAGTTATAAAATTAGGGTAATCCTTAAAGTGAAGATGATGAGACACAAACTTTGAACATTAAAGCAACCTACGTTTGGAATGTATCAGCCAGGAGTGCCATACAGCACAAGACAGAAGATACATCCGCGTTAGAATGCATGCGAAAGCCCACACCGCCAGCCTCCGTAGGGTTAGCGCATGCCCAGACAAAGCAGCTGCTCCCATGGGCCTGATTCTGCCAGACCAATGCTATTAATCACGTAAAAATACTTTATAGTTACAAGGTACGTGCATGTCATCTTCTTTAAAACTTATAGTTATCGCTGCTGCTATGACCTTATTTGTATTGCTATTTTTTTTTTATTTCTTTCATTTATGTATTTGGTACAGGGTCTCACTCCGCAGCTCGGACTCATCGTGATCCTCCTGTTTCAGCCTCCCCAGAACTAGGATTACAAGTGTGCACGCCACGCCTGGACTCAGCTACCAGCTCAGCACACCCAGGGGAGGAGGAGCCAGTGCGGCATGCAGGGCCGAGCACCTTGCCAAAGCAGGTGCTTAGTCTCCTGAGCGATGTCACCAGCCTACTACTACTTCTTAATACTTTAGTATTTAGTTTCAACAACTTTTACATGGCTAGTGAATGGGGGTGGGTGACATCTTCTTTACACTCCTGATATCAAATCGCATAGTCATCAGTTTAATACCTGCAATCCCCATTAGGTGGTACACTGCATGAAAACAGGGAGTCTTTCACTCGGACCATATTCTCTAGGATTTTGCACACTTTGAGTATGAAGGAAAGCAAAATATAAGAGTAGAATTTCAGGGAACTTGGTAGAGCTACTGATAAAAGATTTAAAATAATGGAAGTTATTTTCATTTTCTCAGTGAAGAGTCAGTTTCATTGGAGAAATACTTCACATTTAAGAAAACAGGAGCAAGGGGGAAGAAATTGTCATCTAAGTCAGGGGAGAACTTACTGATTAAAAAGTGTGGTTGTAAGAATGGTAGGCAATGAATAGGAGCCACAGGAGGTGCACAGTGATACCGAAGGGAATAAGAAACAGCAGGGCATGTGTGGACTGCGATCAGCCCCAGCCAGAGCTCTCTGATCAAAGTTGGAGGCAGGAACAGTGCACAGAGGAGAGCAAAGGTATGCTGATGAGTGGTTCTAGCACTGTATTTGAATGGCGAGATGAATAAAGTGGGAAAGAGTGTTTGAGATGTTGGACATAAAAAGTAAGGGAGGTTAGAGAGTTGAGGGTCCTCAGGAGATCAAAGAATCCCTCCAGCTGAGGCTGTTGGGAGACTATTGTTAGGGTATAGAAGACAGCATAGGGCCTGGAAAGTTAATAGTCACTCAACAATATGCTATGTATGGATAGACCGTAGACACCTTTTTCCTTAATGCAGAAAACTGAGCCAGAAGCGCTCCGGTTAGCTTCCATGCTAAACTCCAAGAGATACTTAGAAAGTAAGTTTCCTATTTCTATCAAGAAGAAAATACAGCTTGCAATTTCTTATGTCATCTGACTTTACTCAGACATAAATTATCAAATGGGAAGAAATCCTGAAATTCTAATACTGATGTTTATATTTTGTAGTTTAAGTGAAATTTAATTTCTCACACTATTACACACTTACAGATTATTTTATCTCTTACATATTTATTGTACTTGAATTGGAGGGCTTTCCAAGTTCAGTTTGTTTCTAAGTAACCAGAATGGGTGACAAGAAGTAAGAATAAAACAAAGAAAATGTATGTAAAAAACAAAAAAACCTGCCAGGGAGGTAGCTCGGTGGCATAACAAGCACCGGCCTGGAAAGCACAAGGCCCTGAGTTCAATCCCTGGTGCTGCACCAATAAACAAACAAAAACTTATAGCATTTGGGGGTGTATAACCTGACACGAAGAGAAAAATACAGCAGTGCTAAGATTTTGACAAAGCACATGTATAAGAAAACCTTAACCCTTCAAGAGCTTGACTTCCAAAAACGTTTAGACTTGCACTGGAAATCTAGCTTAATGGCTTGAGCATGTCATCCATCTTTCTCAGAATTATTTTTTCTGTTCTCTAAAGCATAGCTCAGGCTACAATTTAAAAGGTCAGTAAAAAAAGGTAATTTGATTACATAAACTTTAAAGGTCCAGTACAAATCTATAAATTCTTCTATTCCATCTACAACTGAGTAAATTTTTCTTGTTTTCCTTTTTTAGGTGAGAAGATGCCTTTTCATAGACAATCATATCATTCAAACACAGCTCTGCCTGGTTCCTCCTTCCAGTCAGGAACTGAGAAGCTGGCAGAGAACACAGATGCGCTAAGCTTTCTTGAGTACTCAGTGATTCCACCTCCCTAACTGCCCATGTCATGGCAGACCTGACTGCCTCTGGCCCACACGCACCACTGATTTCCCAGACTCCACTACTGTACAGCCGTGAGCAGGGCCAACTCTCAGCAAAACTCTTCCATGGGTAAAATCTATCTTGAGATTTCTGCTGATGAGTAAGATTCCACAGTGTTTTCGGTATATTTTGGTGCAAGTTATATGCTTCAGTGTAGATATAAAAAGATACTGTTACTGAAAGATTTCACTTCAATAGAAATTGAACATATTATGCTGTGTACTCAAATCTTTATACTTTCCTGTGGAAGGGTTTTGGAGCAGCAGACATAAGAGGGGTCTTGAAGAACCACCCTTTCCCATCAGGAAAAAGTAAACTTGGTGAGGTGAGAGTTCTTTGTCATCCAGTACTGGGAAGCTAAAAGGGGCCAAACAAAGTGGCATTGATGGGATTGGACACAGTATAATCTAGTTCACTGACTTCTACACGGAAAGTGCCTTCTGCTTGAGTTCTGAAGCTAGTGACATCGGGTAAGGTGCTACCTCCTAACGGGGCAATACTGACAGAGTGTATGGATGCTTTTAGAAATGTTGATACTAAGTATAAAATAGTGCATGCAGGTTGTGCTTTACAGAAGGGAAACAGTCTATAACATGAGGACGAAGTTAGTGGGTGTCTTCAGGGATCACCTGCTGGAAAAGTTAGTGGGTGTCTTCAGGGATCACCTGCTGGAAAAATTAGTGGGTGTCTTCAGGGATCACCTGCTGGAAATGTTTCACACAGGATGAGTGCAAGCGTAACTTGCGTGACTCTAACAAGCATTATTTCAGTTCAAATCTCATTGCTCATTCTTCTCTGCACAGGCTGCAAGACCTTCACAACAGGCACCCCAGATCCAGTCAAACCTTGATTTAAAAAGCTTCAGTGTTTTTTCTTTGTACCTAAAGCCAAATTTTAATTACACAGTAACAGGTCTTGCATGACTTGCTCCCAGCTGTCTCTGTAAAGTCCTTTTCATGCCTTACTTTTTCCAGTTCTCTCAGCTTCGGCCACTTCTGTTTTCTATCACATGTTTTACCTTAGTGACTTTCTCCACCCTGAGATAGTACCCAGCAGACCCAGCTTCCTGGAAGAAACATTTATTTTGGTTCAGCTTGTAGGGTTTCCATCCATAGTCGGCTGGCTCTGAGGCACGGCACGTGGTAGAAGGGCGTTTCCGAGGAGAAAGAGCTCATAACACAGCAGCGAGGAACACGGAACCGTTCGGTGCTCACCTCAGTGACCCACTGCTTCGAGCCAGGCTTCAGCTCCCAGTATCACATGCAGGTGCCACCTCATCGGAGGACTCGTCTACTGCTGCGCTCTCTAGGCCCAACCACCACCCAGAGCCCCACCCATGAGCACAGGAGACTTTGGAGACATCGAGGTACAGGCTGCCACCTGTGTCCATGATTGCTCTTACTGTGTGTTCTAAGAGTCATTTCTGCCCATCACCGCGGCTATCCCACGTGGAGTATGCAATCTCGAGTCATTCTTTGAATTACATATGTCTTCCTTGCCCTTCCCAGTCAGGTCACAGGTTCCATGTCACAGGACCCACCAGACTGTCCCTCTCAATTTCTTAGCATCTATCAGAAATAAAATTTTGTACTTTGTTGGGTGGTGTTTTGTATCTCCAAGTAAACAGGAAGAAGATATGGAAGAGTTTAAGGACAATGGTGGCCAGCACAACAGTGCTTAGACTCTTATGCTTGCAAAATGCCAAATTGCATACAAAATGCACAAATTTAAGTTGGGAGGAAGAGCTAGACAGCTTCTATGTAGCAAAGTGAGACGTAAAAGGAGGTGCCAGATGAGAGCTGAGAATCCTGAGTTCATGGCTTTGACATTCATCACTGTAATTATGTGGTGAACCTGGTAACCTTTTATTTCTTGTTTGTCCCATCACTCACAACATTAAATCATTTATTACTTCAAATAACAAGAAGCAGCCTTGAAGAATATTTAGAAAACAGAGTCTTAAACTTTAATATGATTACAATGTACAAAAAAGCAATGACCTTTCTTCTTTAAACAAGAACAGAATATAATCATATTTTTCTTAGTGTCAAGTCTCAATTAAAAGGGAATTTGGAGCAAAGCTATTATATAGATAAGAAGAATCTGCCTTCGTGGAAATTTCTTCACTGGGAGCCTTTGTAGCTAGAATTCAGATGTGCTATGCACAAGTGCCGACACTGCCTGATGAATGGAATCACTATGTACTGCAAACATGTGCTAAAGGAAAAAATTTACAGCACTTATCCAGGGTCCACAAGCTCACGAAAGATGCAGAATGCTTTCCACTTTACTCATGTACTTTACAAACGAAAACAAATAAACAAGTTAATAGTGCAATAGAAATGGTGCTTGATTCACATCTATTATAAATAGCACATTTCATATCTATGTCTTTCCATTATGTGTGAATAGAAAAGACTATTTTCCTGTTTTACTACCTTGTTTTATTTACTACTCAAAATGCTGTTATTCACAGCTATGACTATGCAGATATGAAGTTTATGAATTTTTTAATAATAGCATATATTCAAAACTATGTCTACAGTAGATTATAGGTGATAACTCAATAATCTCTCATTCTTCCAGTTATAATTCAGCTCCAGGAACACAATGTTATTGTTTTCGTCCTAACATTAAGTTCTCCAGTTTCACACAATGTAGAATTTCTGCACAATTTCTGATATTGGAGAAAATAATGCAGGCTAAGTCTTTAGCATTTCCTTGTTTAAATTAAAAATTATTGTTCTGCTGTTTCAGATCCATATTCAGGACAAAGCTTTGTTTCTTCCTGCTACACAGTTATGCTTTCCAGCTGCTCATGTGTAAGTGATGGTTTACAGTGAGGGTGGCCAAGGACAGCCACTACTAGGAGGTGCAAGGCACAAGAAATGTGGACAGGCTTTGAAAACTTTCAGGATCACGTCCCTCTGCAGTTCTTTACGAGTTGTGTTTCTTGACTAAGGTTACTGTGTCAGAACGGGTAAAAAGCAGCAGGCAAGGGCTGGCTTTGTAACTCCCACCAACTAAGAGCTTACCTTGCATTAAGACATTTTATTGTATCCTCGTATGAAAGACACCATCAAAGTTCAATCCCCTTAACCACTAGGAAGAATGTATGCAATGTGTTAATTATTGAAACTGTCCTACCAATTTGGTTTGAAACTGTCTCATTGCTGTTTGTTTCTCAATAAAATTAAGGAAAAAAAAAGTTTAATCCCCTTTTGTATCTCTTCCTCCTTTGTCTCTCCCATCACCAAAGTAAACAAGTAAATAGGACTGAAAGAATAATCCTAGGGTTTATACAATGATTTAAATCCATAAAACAAATTGACTTGCTCACACAAAGGTGACCGGCATACTGGCGCACACAGAATGCAGCTGAGGCGTAAGTCTACTGCCATAGAGGCTTTGTTCCTACCTGCTTCCCTCTTTGGTCTTACTTAGGCTTTTCAAGTTTAATGAAATAATTTAATTTTTTAAAAAATGGAAGCATTGAGACTTAGACAGTTATATTCAGCTTCATTTTACTCACCAATTGACCTAAGTTTCCTTTAATGACAAACAGTAATCCATTGAGAAAACTGAAGCTAAGAGAATTAAGGAAATTTACTCAAGATAATCTAGCTATAGATTGCAAAACTGGGTCTAAATCCATGCCCATTTTATTTATGAAGCAAAAGAATAAAGTACACAAAATTATAAATAACAGAAAAATATTTAGGATGTAAAACTAATTATTATCTCTAAAGTATAAATAAAAATACAACATCAAAATGCTTAGTTTCAGAAATATTGGCAAATTAAAATACATATCATGCAATTTGCTAAAACTGCATATATTTAATACTTTCATAAATATGTAACGCACACACACTCACAGATAGACCTATACATGCGTACACACATGAATTCAGACGTTAAGGAAGGTGTAAATTGCAGTTTTGAAACCCAAACCTCAAATATATAAAAGTAGTTTCACATTTGTATCAACAAATTTCATTGTGGAGTGTGAATATATTTTGACATGAATATGATTTTTAAAGAACGACAGCTATACATGCAGGACGGCCGGGCCCTGTGAATACCTCAAGATGATTTGACTGGCCCTACAGCTCCCATCTACTCAGCTACGGTCAGCACAAAGCCTCGTGCCTCACAACTCAGCTCAAAGTGGAACGGGGTGACCTGGGCTGGCAGTTCTGCTGGCTCGAGTTGAGGGAACCCACAGTGCTGGCGATGCTGAGGGGGAAAGGACGACACAAGCACCTTCAGTGTCCTCTGTGAGTGAGAGGGGCTCAGTGTATTCCAAAAGATTGGGGCAAACACTTCAGGAACTATGGATGAATACACATTTAAAAATTCCAAGATCATAAACAGTTATACAATAAAGCCACACCACAAAGTATTCTCTTCTAAGGTCACACAATGAATATAAATCATCAAGACTAGGAAAAGTTCTGTCCAATTCCCAAGTCCAAGTTTTTTACACTCACTATGTTATAAACATAAAATTATATAGACTGGCTAAATCTCACTGTAAATTTGAAGCTATAACATGCTACAAAGATAAACAGTGGACATAACACTTGATTCAGAATTCTGTCTAATGACATTTCATGTGTTTTTATATGATACCGTATAAAACTGCAAGAAAAAGTTGAGAGAAAGTTTTTAGGGCTGGGGAGCCAGCTCAGTGGCCTAAGTTCCTGCTGGAAAGCACGAGGACCTGAGTTTGATCCTGATACCACATGCAGGGCCAGACCCAGAACCCTGAGTACACCGTGCCAGCCCTGAAACTGGGGGTGAAGGTGCACACCTGCAATCCCAGCGCTGAGACAGGAGGATCAGTACGAGTCCAAGCTGCGTAGGGAGACCCTGTACCAAATACATAAATAAATAAATCCTTTAAAAGAAACTTTTAAATATCTTAAGATCACAGAATTATGTAGGTAAGATTAACAGATGAAATTACTAGAGTAAAAGTCGTCAGCCGCAAGCCCATATACTTGTTGGGGCTTTAGGATAGTAGAGAATTATTGAAATCCTCTGTATACTGACTTGTTTTGAAAACAATTTAATGCTGATGATTAGTTTCAGAGCATCAAAGCATTCTTTAAGCAGTTAAAGTTTTTTAAATTTTAGTAAGTAGTAATAAAACACAACATTTCTATGTTTGAGAAAATGGAAGGACAGAACCCAAGTGACCGTGGGAAGCACACAGCTGGAGAGAGAAGGATAGCCGCTGGGCCCTCAGCGCGCTCCTCCCCACCCGCAGCCTCTCGCCTCGTGTGCACAGCATCCCGGGCCCGCCCATACTAGCACTCACTGAGCTTACAGAAGAAAGGTGCCACCTGAAGAACGTGGCCCCCATCTATGAGAACGGGAGACGCTTCAGGCTGTCGGGCAGCCTGACGGACACCCTCTCACTGCTTTCCAAGAGGCTGATAAGAAAGCTTAGTTAAGGTTTGGTGGCTCAGTCCACAGACAGGAAGAGCATCTGCTGCTTTGTAGGCTACAGCACCAAAACTCACTGAGGCTACTCTGAGAAATCTCAGTGGCTTGATCCTGCTAACCTAGGTAAGCTAAACTTCAGTGAGCTGTAATTAATGTTCACAGAGCATCTGCTTAATTTTCATAGTGCATTAGGAAAATTTTTCTACTTTTTATAATTCCTGTAATCCTTCATTAACTTTACTGTCATAAATTTACATTCAGGTTTCTTATTATATTTTGACATTATAACTCAATTTTAAGTGGAATATTGGATTTTTTTATTGGGTACAGGGTTTCACTATGCAGTACAAACTCACAACAACCCTCCTGACTCAGCCTCCCCAGGCCTGGGATTACTGGCATGCACCGCCACGCCTGGCTTCGGGGCCAACGTGGTGCCCCCAGGGTTCCGGGGCCAGCACCGCGTGTGCTTTCATGACTTAATAAGGCATAATACCCACCACTGACACTACTATGACCACCACCAACCATGAAGTGGCCCAGAGTCTCCTGCCACTTACTAAGTTTTGCGTGGCCGCCCAGTCTGATAACGGTACTTCATACAGTAATTAATATATTTGTCCTAACATTGCTATAATACAGGTGTTTGCTTTCTTACTAGATCTGTAACAATATTACTGCATAGATGGCCTCATAGGTGAGGAAATTTCCGTTTGGAAAGAGTAAATATATAGCCCTTATCACATTATCGCTAAAAGAAAAGGTACAAGTTTGATTTCAAATTACTTGATTGGAAGGTTACTTCTGCTAACCACCAGATCATATTGTCTTTCATTTTGGTAGCAGGAAAGGTTAGGTTAATGTATGTATTTTCCACATTAACTTAACAATTAGGAAGAAAGACAGAAAATAATATAGGAAAGAAATAGAAAAAAATAAAGAACAAAAGGAAGGGAGAGATGAAAGGAGGTACAGAAGAAAGAAGGGAAAGAAAAAGCATCATTACTTCAGATGCTTTCTCTTCACTGGAACAAAATAGCCAATGTGAACAACTTGAAGGAGCTTTCCCGTGGTCCTCCCTGTCCTCAGCAGGTTCAGACGCTCACATGGCATGAAGGGAGGGCCTGCCCCCAAGACAGCGGCTTACACCACGGTCGCCAAAACCGGGCAATGAAGAGAGGAGAGGGCAAGGGGCCGACAGACCCTGCCAGGTCATTGGGCAGTGACCACTGCTTCTGGCCACGCCTCGCCTCCTGACTGCACATTCAGGGTGAACTCACCAGCATATTCGTCCACTGATGACTATCGTGGGTCCCGTGATCCTGTCTGCTTCAGAAGTCTTGCCTCTGAACCCATGAGGACCTGGAGGCACACCCTAGACTTACAGCAGAGATTTCCCCTGGTCACCCGAAGACTCGTATCCATATCTTTATGCAGAACACATTCAGTCTACCTTTAGAAGTCCCAGCATTGTTCAAATGTCCAACTCCATGCTAATCTCTGAGACTCACAGCAAGTTCCTGGGATCTCTGTGTACTTTTTGCCTCCTTTTCCCACCTTCATGCACTGCTGTTTCAGGAACATATAAGTTCTTGTAAAATCTTGGCTGACGCCTCTCTGACCCAGGATCTCTTGAATTCTGCGCACCCATAAGACCGGCACCTTGTGGATAATGCCAAGGTCTGGCACAGGTCAAGCGAGAGCTGTGCCCTCTTGGGTCACATCTGGAGAGACTTCTGAGTATCTTGACTGATAACTATGAATCCTAATCTAGATGACCTTGCCTGCTCAGGGAGTCCTTGGGACCTCTTCTCAATGAAAGCTTTATAGATTTAAGCCTCTACGTCTGGAAAAGGTGGAGTCTTACTGATTCCTGAGATACCTTCAAGGCATCTTTCATATTTCTTGATGCAAATCAGTTGCCTTCTTTTTAATGTTTATCTTTCCAACAACTATTCTCTCCTTTGCCCCAATACTTCAGACATTTCCTTTGTTAGCAACACTCTAAGCTTTTCAAATAAATTTTCACTTATGCCTCTCACCATAAAAGAAGTACCCATACCATAGCATGAACACTAGGCTGCTTCAAAATCTCTTCTTTCAGAGTAGTCAGTCTGCTGCTCTTAATCTCAGTTTTCTCTAAAGTTTTAGACCATGCAAAAAAACATAGATCTTTGTTATCCCAGAATATAATATCTGACATCAGAGCCAACAGCCAAGGAGTCTTTGCTCCTAAGTGAAATCTCCTGAGCTTGGCTGTAACATCTGATTTCCAGGAACCTTCCGTTCTGTTGAGTTCTGACTCTTTCATTGGGCTGGTGTAAAGTATTCTAGGCATCTCTAGCTGGCATTCCAAACCTGTCCGAGTCCCTCCCACAACCCTGTCCCATGTTTCTGAATCACATAGGTGGCCAGACAAGGTCACAGCGATGATCCCACGTTTCTGGTACCAAAATGTTTCCAATCACTTTCCTGTCGCAGAGGCAAACCACCCCACAACTGCAGTTTACAGGAGGAGAGGTTTATTTTTCACAAGACTCAGTGTTCGGTTGGCAGTCAACGGAGAAGTGGCACGGTGCAACAGCACGCCTCCGAAGAGAGTCACTTACGTTACGGCATGCAGGTAGCGGAGACTGGAGGGGCCAGAAGGCAGCTGTGTGCCCCAGCGCGTGCTCCAGGGAGCCGCCTCCTCGGAGCAGCCCTCTCATTTGCAGCTGCGGACCCATCACTGTCCACTGCTAACAGTTTCCCCATGATCTAGACGCCTTTCATGAGTCCAGCCTCCTTTTTTACATTAGGCTTGAGGGGACATTCTAAACCCAAACCAGAAAAATCGCTGGTAATAAAATATAAGACAGGGGCCAGGGAGATGGCTCTGTAGAATAAGCGCTTTCCTGGCAAGTGCAAGGGCCTGAGTTCAATCCCTGGTTCTGCCAAAAATAGATAAATAAATAAATAAATAAATAGGTAAGCATATATTAAAAGGATAATAAATAGGAGATAAAAGAAGGAAGGGAAAATATATATGCATATACAAGGACAGCTGGGATAACTACACTGCTGACTTCTACTGGTTTATTGAAAGAAACAATACTTAATTTTTTGACCAATTTTGCATGCTTATTTCTCATAATATGAACAACTACTTGAGGACAACAGTGTGCAAGATAGCAACTATTGCTGAATTTCCATCATCTTTAGTGAAATTCTGTATTGTTTTTAATTTTTAAGTTATTCTGTATTTTCTTTAAAAGAATTTTAGAAAGAAAAATTAAAGGCCTGCCAAATAGCACAGCAGATTAAAGCGCCTGCAAGAAGGTGCAGGGTTCAGGGATCCAATCCCCAGGCCTGCTGTGCCAGCCCTGCCCCCGGGGCGTGCTGAGAGGGCAGTTGAGGCTGGGCACGGTGGTGCGCACCTATAATCCCAGGTGGATCGCTGCTTGAGTCTGATCTAGTATGAGACCCTGAATACCCTCTCAACCCTTCCCTAAACTACAAAAAATAAATAAATATTTTTTAAAGAAAACAATTAACAGCACATTAGGAGTAGGCTGTTGCTGCGATAAGTTGTGAGCAAAATATATTCTCAAGTCGCGCTTGCAGATGAGCGCCTGCCGGGTACCGAGGAGCCCTTCTACGCCAGAGAAGTAGGTGTCCAGCAGGAGGACGCGGGGTCCTCGCCCTTAGAGGAGGACATTCTGATCCAATTCTGAGTGCTCCAGCATCGGCCAGCTACAGGCAGGGCTTTGCCATTTCCCTGGCATGCTGATATTTGTGTGGTTGTCTTCTGGGTTGCAACTTGGGACATTTTTGTACCTATTCATGGTAAATAGAAAAAGGCGCTCACTATAATTCTACTTTAAGTACAGATATTAATCGTTCCATAATCCAGTCTATCAACAGAAGCAAAAACTGCTACTCAGAAGCTTTTGACAGCCTGCCTTTTAATCCCAAAAATAGGAAAGATACAGGAGACAGGCCCTGCAAGTGCATCCAGTACTGAATAGAATTTGAAGACTGTGTAACAAATGATCAGAGAGAATGAACCAATGTTGAAGAATAACGTTAACAAATTCTTAGCTACTATGTGAATAATTTCATTAATTCACTCCGCTTTATCTATTACTCACTGTGGCACAGAAGACTTACTTCCCTTCACAGTTTGTAGAAATTTCTAGAATGCATAAAGTTACCATCCTATGAGGTCCTGAGGAGTCCATATATTTACAGACAATTGCCCAAAGCCACCGACACAGCGTTCATTATTCATGGTCTGCTTCACTCCAAATTTAGTATGATCCATTCTCTTTATTTTGCTAGATGCAGTCCCTGTGGACGAAGTCATAGCCATCTTTATTTTTCCTAGAAGTTTAGGATGGCATGCTGGCTAGTTTTATGTAAGCATTTTATAAGCATATTTTAAAACTGACACCTATTGGAATATAGCATAAAGCATTTCTATACTTATCAGTGACTGTTGAGAAGGAAAAATTTAAATTTTCTTAAGTCTCATACTTGCACTGGTCCACAGGGAACATCTGCCCACAGGTACTCTTTGTCTTCTGGGGAATATTAGAAGAAAAATAATGGTTTCCTGTAATCTTATTCTACCATTTTGTTTGGCACCAGAGGAGGAGGAATGCTAGCGCAGCCTCAGCGTGAGCTGGGAGGTCGCAAGCTGAGTGATGGGCCTCTGCGCTGTGCTCTCTGAGCATCCTTTTCTGTTAGAACCTTGTAACAGGAGAGAATGAATCATATATAACCAAGCACCGAACTCCAATGTAAAACTTAAACTTTAATATATTTTAAAATTTTGACGTTATGAGATCTGACTTCCACCCAACTACATGCAGAGCAGAACCTTTTCTGGCTTAACTGCCGTAATAGTTATTACCAGCAGAGGCTGCTTATTGTCGTATGTCAACCTCCTTCTCATCATTAGAGGCTTAATGAAATGTCATTTCTCCTGAGAAAATGGTTTTTAAGCCCCGTCTCATTCTATGACCCCCTCAGCAATTTTAACCCTATAATAAATAGTGCTTGTCACAGCTCGCCAAGTGATTATTAAAATTATATATGTGTTTTGCTAAATGATTATAATGTAAATGCTTGGTTATTAGAGGATATTAATATATATTTGTGTGAATTTCATGTAAAATAAACTGTGTATGAAAAGTATGGACAGAATTGAGTCTGTAAAGCTTTGTATTTTTAATCTATTTTAGAAAAGATAACTAAAACTAATGTTAGCAAATCAGGTCTCGTAAAGAAAGTCAGTAGAATAGTCACGTAGCCACAGAGGTCATATGCGTACGTGGATGGGTCTGCACACAATAAACTCACACACAGACACACACACACACATACACACACACACCTTCAGGCAGTTTCCATTTTTGAAATTGTTGCTGCTCAATTAACTTGGATTTCACAACAACAACAACAACAACAACAAAAACCTCAGCCTGTTGAAGAAATTCATGAAATTCCTGGAGACATATCCAGACCATTAGCATCAGATGATAAAGTGTAGAAGAAAGAGTTTGCAGTACTGGTCAGTGGTGCTACTACATCAGAAGAAACTTTCCAGGCTGGCCTGAATGTAGCATAGGTGCTGCCTGAGTTCATTTATCCTGTAAGCAGGGCTAATTTATCTTTTCTGC
Organism: Octodon degus; assembly: GCF_000260255.1. Taxonomy (NCBI): domain Eukaryota; kingdom Metazoa; phylum Chordata; class Mammalia; order Rodentia; family Octodontidae; genus Octodon; species Octodon degus. The sequence goes on from NW_004524882.1 coordinate 664,344, forward strand.
CTTCCTTTAATTACCTTTGTTTTTCTTTAATTGCTTTTATATGCCTGGCTCTGCCCTGCTTATCTCTTATCAGTGGCTACCGAGGTGCTCAAATGACCTGTGTCCTTTTTTTTGAACAATTCTGTTTCATAAACTGGCCAGGATTTGATAGACCACAGCTCGATACTCAATGATCAGGCACATGAAACAGTGACAGTCAGTCACAGAAAACATAATACAACGTGATTTAATTGAGAGAACAGTTTCCAAAGTTGTGGATCTAAGAAACAAGGATGATTTAATATTATTGAAAAGCGCATTTCTTCAGCCTGCATGAGCCTCATGTCTTTCATTCTTGTCCTTTTTTTGCAATCAATTTTTGCCAAATATAACAAATAACATCAATGTACATGGTGAGATCACGGCCGGACCCTTTCTGCTTCCCGTCTCCTCCCTCTCACCCCCGTCCCCACAGAGCTGAGCTCCCCATTTCCTATCTTCTGTCTTTCAATTTCCCATAAATTATTTGGACTTTGGGGCTCCCCTCTAAGAGAAACCATGCAGTCTTTAACTCTCTGGGTCTGATTCATTTCATGTAGCATTTTGTGCTATCTCTCTCTAATATAATAAACTTTATTTCGAGAAACACATTATCCAATTTGTAATCTGGGATTTATTATTCAAAATCTAGTAAAACCTACGATTTAAATTTTCAAAGAGACATTTCATCATTTTTGCTCTCCTTCACGGTGAGAGAACTCAGTGTCCCTCCAGCTCCAGCTCCCAGAGTACATGTTGGCCGCTTATTTTCTTCTGTTTCTTCCTGCCACTGTGTTCTCCACTGAGAAGAAATCTACGGTAGTGTTTGGGGGAGCAGAAAGCTTCCAAGACATGAGTTTGCCCTTGTGAGGATATACCCTGGTGCCTCACGCTTCAGCAGGCAATCGCCAGCTCTTTTTCACTGTTGCTGTTTTTCTGACATTGCCTATAGGAAACTCTATGTGTGTGTGTGTGTGTGTGTGTGTGTGTGTGTGTGTGTGTGTGCTTTTAGGGCCCAGATAATACTGATTGACATCTCCTAGGAAAAGTTTCAAGTGCTCTTCATTAGAAAAGTTTCTCAAATGAATAAACATTATTTGGTTGTAAACAGTTTCATGCTCTTTCATTAAAACTTTCAATGTGACTCCAAAAACGAGCTTGAAAGAACAGCAGTGAGCACCCGGCTGTTCGTAGGGTGGGTTAGCTGGTCAGCGAATGGCGTGACGGGAAGGGCTGTGACATTTAGCCTCACTGCCTGTGCTTTCTCTCCTGAAGTAGAACATGTGATGTGTTGGACATCAAGGTATTCTCTGTTTCCACAAGCAATATAGCACTGTTTACAGCAGGAGAGAAAATTACTGAAACTGAAACAACAAGAATCCAGGTGGAAGCTTAGAGGCCCATCTCAGTGGAAGAGCACGTGTTTATCAGGCGTGAGCCTTGGATTTCATTCCCAGAGTCATTCCCCTCTCACCCATAAATCCAGCTGGAAGGAAAAATTGAATATAGCAGTTCCTAAGAAATGCAATATACTATGTTTAGATATTTATCACTGAGGGTCAGCGAGATAGCTCAGCATTCTAAAGCGCCTGCTTTGGCAAGCACAGGCAAGCACACAGAGACTGTGGTTCAAGCCCCAGCACCACATGCAGCACCAGCCCAGCCCGAGCTTGGGCTGAGCCAGCTACAAAGGCAAACAAACAAACAAACTAAAGAATGATCACTGTGCTCCTCACTACTGAAAGAGAAATACACATCTAAATATCACTGTATCTATAGCCAAATATATATACAAAATATTTTATGTATTATCTATACACACATATTACTTAAAACATGTGTATATTATATATTTTTACATTGTGTATTTATTACATATTTATTTTATAGATATAAATGATGCATATAGAAAAGCAATTTTTCTAGATACCTTCATAAAGATAGATATGATAGATATACATATTCCAAATAGAGTTTTTATCTTGATATTACTTGATATAAACAATGCTGATGGTGAACGATATAATTGCTCTGATGAACAATGCTTGTCGTTAATAGCAGCCTTATAAATAAGAGTTCATGACTTTTCAATATTTTGAAGATGCAGTACGTTCTGGCCAATATATTATCCTTTATGTACCCTATATGAGAGCACGTAAATGTTCCTGACAAGGAAAGACTTGAATTGTCATCTGCATTTCTAGAGAAGTGAAACCAGCTTTTGGAGATGTTGACCTCCTTCCTTTTGATAAATCCTGGACTGTTTCTGTACATCTAAATGCAAGTCAGCAGGAATCCCTTAGGGAGGCCAAGACAACTAAGGCCACCTCGACCACT